>NC_064292.1:6076247-6163805 GCF_019186545.1 Solanum stenotomum
TTTGACACTTTAAATTCTATCGATGCCAGATAAATTAGGATAAAAAAACCTAACATATAATATTTAAATATATTTAAAAATACTATAAGTAATACTATACATTACAATAATTAACAGCTTAATTATTTAAAACTTATATACAAAATTTAATTGACTCTCTAAATTCTATTGGTACCACATAAAATGGATTATATGATAAACATATATTGTTTGAAATTGACGAAAAAGAAACAATAAATTACAATAATGAATAAAAAAAATAGTCGACGAAATTGACGAAAAACAAATTATAAATTACAATAATTAACAAAATAAATCTCTCGACTCCAACAAATCTATCAATTAATGCCACATAAATTGGGACATGGCAAATAACATATATTATTAAAAAATTAAGTTCAAACTGTACTATAAAATACAATAATTATCAACTTAATATATTAAAGAGACATATAAAAAATGGTTAATATTTGAAATTCTGCATCTGCCACATAAATTAGAACAAATAGATTAATAAATATTATTTTCAAAATTATGTTAAAAAAAGTACTACAAATCACAATAGCTAACAATCTAAAATATTTTTAAAATCATATAAAAATTTCAATAACTTCTCAAATTCCATAATATGACATAAATTTTAAAAAAAGTGTTATAAATCATATTAAATAGTACAATATTTTAACTACTTTAAAAGTATTATAAATTGTAATAAATAATACAACAATTTAAATTACTTATTACTTAAAATTTAACGACTTAAAAATATTTTTTTAAATGTATTAAAATTTTGGTTAATTGTCAAAACTTTACATGTGCCACATAAATTGGGACATGGAGAGTCACACATATTTTTTAAAAAAAAATTACATTAAAAGTATTCTATCAATTAACAACATATATTGTTTGAAATTGACGGAAAAAATATATAAATTACAATAATTAACAAAATAAATCTCTCGACTCCAACAAATCTATCAATTAATGCCACATAAATTGGGACATGGCAAATAACATATATTATTAAAAAATTAGGTTCAAAATGTACAATAAAATACAATAATTAACAACTTAATATATTAAAGAGACATATGCTTAATTTTTGAAATTCTGCGTGTGCCACATAAATTAGAACAAACAGAGTAATAAATATTTTTTTCAAAATTATGTTAAAAAAAAGTACTACAAATCACAATAGCTAAAAATTTAAAATATTTTTAAAATCATATAAAAATTTCAATAACTTCTCAAATTCCATAATATGACATAAATTAAAATAATAAAAAATATATATTTTGGGCCCCGTGCTGGCACGGGGTCTTATATCTAGTATATATATATATTCACTTTAAACTATGAATTAATTATGCGTCAGTATGACTTACCAAATAAATTAATGAAAATATAATCAATTACTAAAATTTTGAGTGATATATTCAAATATTTATTGCATTAAAAGATCATCAAAAAGTAGCAAAATATTGCAAAAGAAATAGAATACCAAAATTTTAGGAGATATAATTAGTTATTAATTTATATTACAATAAAAGATAGTCAAAATCTGCAAAAGAAATTTTAAACACTGCTTTATATATAGCATTGATGCAAAATTGGAGAAATTTTTTCAGAAGTATTAGATTTGATTATGTTACTCCTGAAATAACAATACAGTCACTCCTATTTATCTGTATTAGATAGAAAATACCTGTGATGCTTGGACAGAGATTGAACAAAATTAATAAATTACATAAAGTTATGTATGAACAATCAAGGCTCAAGATATTTCCTCACTATCAATATTGAGATTTGAAAACATACGGTAAGTAAAGAAAAAAGAAGAGATAGCTAACGTAGTGGATAGAATTAAGGATAAAATTGAGAAGTTATAACTGCTTAAAATTTAAAACTATTTTAAAATTATTTATCAATTGTAAAAAAATATTACTTTTTTTTTAAGATGCCGACATTTGTCATTATGAGTGTATGTTGATGACATGTGTCTATTTTTATTTTAAATTTTGAATTTGTAATATTTAATTAGTAATATAATACTTAATTATTTATAATTTAAAATTCTGAAAATTTGTGATAATGACATGTGGCGTTTTTTCTTCTCCTATTATATATAGATAGATAAGGTTCAACTTTTCCTCATTATTAATTAAGTAAATAATAAGATGAAAATATCTAGTTTTAAAACCAAATAAATAAATTAATTAGACAGGAAAAAGGTTTAACAAGTCATTGTATAAAGGTAAACCAAGTTATAATAATACGTTTAGTTTATGTTTAATTTGATTAATTCATATGTTTTTGTTCTAAATGAAATTCATTAACTCATAAAAATATGACATGTTGCAAAAATAAGTTGAAATAAACAAGTGTTTTACAAATAGAACTTGAATAATTATAACATATTCTCAAAATAAATAAAATAAAAAACAAACAAACACACATTATGACTTATTTTTTTTGGTTTTCCACCCGGTGTTTGATACCTATATTAGAGCCCGATTAAATTTGAATTCGTGTTGGAAAATCCGACATGATTCCGTACCGAAGAGATGACTTTTATCTTATTCTAGTGACTGGACAACGGGAGAAGCAAACTCTAGAAGCTCTTTGTTATTCTGAAATAGTAACATATCATCCTCAGTCAAAGTGATTAGTACATTTATCCCTTCTCCACTTGGATCATCCATGAAAATAAATTGATTTTTCATTGGTTGTTTCACTTGTGTCACTCTTATGGGGGTACCCCATCCAAAATCAATTTTATGTGACCCAAAAGTGCACAAACTTGTACCAAAATACATGTCAAATGCATCCTGCTTCATTATGTTTTCAATCTCTTTAATTTTTTCGATTGAATATGTGTGGCTAGTTGATGTGTATTCATATCTTTCAACTCATGTCGAAGTTGTTGTTTAGCCTTTTGTAACTCACCAACATAGTTTGGTAACGATATCTTATTTTCTGTCATTGCTATTGTGCTAAAGAGACAATTAGCATTTCCTATTGTGTTGAGTGGAATAGGGGGGCGTAAATTCATTACATGAACCACTACAAGGCTACTTCTTTCTTTTGATAAGGAATCACTCCAAGGCAAATTTTGTGGGAATACTATCTCAATACCATCATTATACGGATTCGTAAGTATTTCAGACATTTGACAATTGACACGGACATTAAAATACTCAGCACCAACTATATCATTGCAATCAACATACTTATTATCCGTGATTCGTCCCGCAAAGGGATAATAAAAGAATAATATTTTTGAAAGGGAATTTTCAAGAATATTGGATATTTGAGTTATGGTATGATTTTCAGGTTTAGAGTACAAGGCAGCAATTGGTAGATATAGAGTATTATCTGTTTGATCTTTAAAAGAGAGATTATAATGTCTATGTGAAGAAGGGATGGAGGGAGAAGGCTTAATGATTTTTCTTGAAAGAATTGTTGATGACGCCATTTTTAGCTCTACGTTTTAATTTGAATTACACTTAATATGTGCACGCACATTTACATTTATATAGTGTAAGTAAAATACCATTTCAATTTATGTGCTTTGATTCAGGCTACCAGAATCAAATCAAATCAACTAATATTTAAATAATGTTTTTATATTTAAAATAAAACTCATATCATAGAGATTCTATACATCATAATGGTCAATAACTCTTCTATACATCATAATGGTCAATAACTCAAAAGATTTAGAAAAGTTTGTGATTCAAAAAATAATTATTATTAGACTATTCAACTAATAATTAGGATATATGAGTTTGAAAAGAATATATGAAAATTTCAGTTTAAGTCTGATAAGGAATGTATATGGATCTCGTGAGTTCTCCAAAGTTTTTTGGTTAAAAATTGCAATGTATATATAAAATATCTTTTTAATTTTATATAGATATATAAATTTTGAATTCCTAAACACAAGACTAGAGGTTGACATTGATTTAGGCGGTTCAAATTCACTTTGAGATTCCAAACTCAAATCCCAATCACTGCATTTAATTTTTTGAACCCCCTTCCATTACAACCCCAATTTTGAATCATGATAGTTTTCAATATACATAATTTTAAACATAGAAATAATAGATTCGACTCCTCTCCAATTAATCTTTTAGCCCTCTTCAATTATCTATCGGTTTATTTTATTAGAATTGAATTGGTAATAGTTGACTTGAATGTTTTTTCTGTATCGTTAGACACATGATTAATTATTTTTAGTGTAATGTTATCAAATCGAAGATGACATGAAGAGCACTACAAGAAATCCCAACCAGTTTTGAATTTAAAAAAATTAAGTGAAAATATGATCATGAATTATATATATATTGCCAGTAAGATGTTAGATTTTTTTACATTATATTATATATATAAATAGAGTAACATTGTTGGACATGATAATGATATGCATGATTTAAACAAAACAATTCCACCACTCAAATTCCATGAGAATAAATAAATATATATAATTCCAAAGTTGACTTGAATATTTTTTCTTTATCGTTAGACACATGATTAATTATTTTTTAGTGTAACATGTGATCAAATACCTTGAATCCATAATGCCAATTCAAGGAGAGTAGTTTCCAAGTCAAGTGAAATTAAGAGTTAAGTCTAGGAGTTAAAGAAGTGAGTCAAAGTAAGTCTCTAAAGCTTTTCAAGAGTCTTTATTGAACGTTTTAACTTCATTCTAAGGCTCAAGTTGCAAGTCAAGCAAAGAGTATAGAGTTTCAAGTTAAGTCAAGAACATAAAGTTGAGTTCATTTCTCAAAGTTATTAGGGAACTATGTATTCCCAAAGAAGTTTTAAAGAGATGTTTTTACATTTAAACAAGGTTGGAAACTGAGATTTCCAAAGAGCCTTCGGGCTAGTTTTTGAGTAATTATCTCAAATCAGCAGGAAGACATATGTTTTAAAAACATAAGAGTCAGTACATTTTTGGGAGTAGTATCGAGAACCGAATTGGGGGAGCGTTCAAAGAACCCATAGCCCCCATAGAACCATGTTAGCCACCATGGGTAGAAAAGGATCATACTTTTTAGATGAATCCTTTTCCAGATAGACTAGTGGATCCATTAGGCAGTTCAGGTCTTATACCTTTGGTCGGATATAGGATGCTCTGGCAGCGTGAGGTCGATCGCTGTATCATCACTATAGCTCTTATGTGATGGTTGTTGGTTAGAGAAGCTCCCACAACAGTCATTGTATTTTCATACACAGAAAGTATTCTATTTTTATATACATTAGTTCACTTGTATTTCTATATACATCAGAGGCTTATTGTATCTTTGTATACACACAGAGTTTATAGCATGTTTTAAGCAGTCTTTCTTTATATCACACTTGTTTTAAAATTGCCTTATATTGAAAGAAGTCAGTCAGGTTGAGTTGAGTTGAGCCAGGTAAGTTATTCAGTTTCTTCCAGATTTCCTTCTAGCCTATGTTGCTTAGTTTTTCAGCTCGCATACTCGTACATTTAATGTACTGATGCCAGTTGGCCTGCATCTTATGACGATGCAGATACAGGTACCCCGGATCAGCATCCTGCACGTCGTTGATCCAGCTGAGCACTTCAGAGTCAGTGGTGAGCCTCCTTGCTTCCCAGAGGACTCGGTTGTTTTGCATTCTTAAGTTTTGTTTTATTAGGATGTTGTGGGGTCTGTCCCAACATCCATCTCAGTACTTCAGTGGCTTCATAGACAGTTAGTCAGTTAGTTTTGAGTCTCTCATCTATGTATATATGTAAATATCCTATTTTGAGATTCGAGTTGCCTTTGTGGCCAGATGTTATAAGTTAAGTTGTTTTGTAACCCTACGTTTGCATTGAGTTTTCTGTTGAGTTAGGTTTCCGCTGAGTTAAGAAAGTTAGGCCAAGGGTTCGCTTGGGGCCAGAAATGGTCTCCGGGTGCCGGTCCCGCCTAGGGTGTAGGCTCGGGACGTGACAAAGAAGAAGAAGAAAACAAAATGAAAAATAGTTAGAAGGACTAGCATTACAAAACTTTCAATCACTAAATTTATTGTGAATAAAGCTCCAAAATTTACTACTTTTGGCTTAGAAAATAAAGAACAGTCACATTTTGAGTCCCACCAAGAATTTCTACATATACATATACACGAAACCAATAAGATAAATACTCTTTTCTTGAGCTTTTTTAATTAGAAAAATTACAAGAATATACTATGTAAGACCATTATTTACATAATATTATTTTAATCTTTTTATTTACAACATTAACATTTTAATTATAAATATATACATAACAATATAATAAAATGCACTTTTTTTTAACGTGGGATACGGTTTTATTTACTACTTTTTGGGGTAGTGTGCTTATTTTATGGAATTGATAATTTACTATTTTACCTTTTGAATTTTCAAGCACAGTTATGTTGTGATACGTTTCTTTTTTTTAAAACATCTTTTAATTTCTCTTTCTTTTCTCTCTCTCTCTTAATTTTTATCATGAAATCACACCATTTAATTTTTTATTCTCTCACATATTAGTTTTTGGATAAAATCTCCATCTTTTCTCATTAAAATTTTGGTTCTTCTTCATACTTGTTTTTCTTCTTCAAAATTATATATTTTGAGATAAAATTGTGTGTTTTCTTTGATTTATTCGATCATGAATAGAAAAATTTCATGAATTCGATTTGTAGAAATAATCTGGGTATTGATAGCCGAATTGCGATATTAACAATCTTGATGTGTGTTCGAGATTAAATTTCGAGTTGAATGCATTTACTTTGTCTCCCTAATTTTGTTATCGGTAGTGAAACGTCTATTTATGACTCCTAATTTGAAAAAAGAAGAAAGGTAAGGAGAAAGAGGTTTCAACTGTTGATTCGAAGGTGTACTCGTATGATAGTAATTTTATATAGAAGTTCATCTTAGAACAATTTCTTCCATCACTTTATCTTATTTTGAGAAATTACTTTGTCATACAATTAAATAAAATTTTATTGTTTTTTGATGATTTTTTGGTATTTCATTGTGCCTATTTAGTCTTTCTTGAAATTCTGAAAAATAATATTTCTCAAAATGTGGTATTGTTCATTCTAGTGTTGGACCTGAAAGGTAAAATTTGATAGAAATTATGTTGGTGTTCGTTGTGGTATAAAATTACTAGCTGATTTTTTTTTTATAAAATTATTAACAAACGTGCATTATATGATATAAATTATGGTATAAAAGTTGGTATTCAAGCTATCAACTTAGCAAGAATATTATACCATATTTTAATCCAATAATATACCTCAATATAAATGTACAAATTTCTTGCAGTGTACAATAGATATAAGGTTGAATTGGGGTGTCCAAATGAAATATGTGGACAACTTCAAAGGGCTCTCGATGACTTAAGTCTATAATATTCTAACTTATACCATATTTCATACCAACATTATATCATATAAAATACTAACCTTCATGAAATAAATACTACCATATTGTCATATAAAATAGTAACTTATACCATATATCACACCAATATGGTATCATATAATATACTCCAACTTTCCTTGAAATCTATGCTACCATATAGTCATTATATAATATACTAACTTATACCATATATCATATCAACAAGATTTCGTTTAATATACCAATTTTTATTGAAATAAATACTACCAATTAGATATCATATATTATACTAACTTATACCATATTTCACCCCAACGTGAAATCATATAATATATTAATATTTATTGAAATAAATATTTTCTAATATATTAACATTATGTTAATTGATTTACATCTTTTTTGTTCGAAATTATTCATTTCAAACCACAACAAAACCAACACCGTTGGAATTAATAAAAATAAAATTAACAATTGAAAAAATAACACCATTCTGAAAAATGCTTAAACATTGAATAATTATGCAATCGTTTATAGCATAAAATACTATTCTGAAAAAAAATATTTATTCAAAATAATGAAAAACAACAATCAATTCTTAAATATTTTTCAGAATTAACTATGGAAAAAGGAATTATATTGAGGTTATGAAAGAGAAATATTAAATAATAATTGAGATATTTGTGGAAAGTAAATAACAACATGGAGTAAATTAAGGGATTAGAATTTTATTTACTATAGAATTGTGTGTGGGTTATTTTTCATTTAATATTTTTTTAATTTTGTAATGATTCTATTGCTATTTTGGTGTAAAGTAAAACTATTGTTATATATGTGTTATTTATGTTCTTAAATTGTATATTTAAGTTTTTTTCCCTTTTTAATTTCATATATACAACTGTCTATGGAAATGATTTGATTCTCCTATCCCAATTTAAATTGATGAAGATGAGGAGATGGTTGGAAATTCTTTCTTCTGATAAGGAATCACTCCAAGGCAAATTTTGTGGGAATACTATCTCAATACCATCATTATAGGGATTCGTAAGTATTTCAGACATTTGACAATTGACGCGGACATTAAAATACTCAGCACCAACTATATCATTGCAATCAACATACTTATTATCCGTGATTTGTCCCGCAAAGGGATAATAAAAGAATAATATTTTTGAAAGGGAATTTTCAAGAATATTGGATATTTGAGTTATGGTATGATTTTCAGGTTTAGAGTACAAGGCAGCAATTGGTAAATATAGAGTATTATCTGTTTGATCTTTAAAAGAGAGATTATAATGTCTATGTGAAGAAGGGATGGAGGGAGAAGGCTTAATGATTTTTCTTGAAAGAATTGCTTACTTTTATAAATACTTTTTAAAAATAGCTTTTCAGAAAAGTATTTAAAAAAAAACAATTTGTGTTTGATTAATTAATTCGAAAAGTGTTTTTGATACGCCGAATGTGTTTGACTATTTTTTTAAAAAAAAAAAAAATTTTGAGAATCAAATTACGAAAAAGGACAAGTGTCAATGCACTTTTAATATTAAAATTATTTTAAATATCGATTATAAATTTTTAACTAAATTAAAATGTACATATTCAAATTTTCAATCAATATTATACATACATGAATAAAAAAATAAATTAAATATTGATATAATATTAACATGATGATTTAAATATAATTAAAAATATCAAGCAACATAACTTTAAATATCATTCACCAATTAAATCACAACATACAAAAAACTCATCACAAAAATAAATAAATATAGGAGATATAGTGGTATATATATATATTTATATATTGCAGAGATATTTTGATCTTGTAATAAATAATTTTTTGCTTCTGCTTTTTTTAAGAAACAAATTTTTTTAACTTCGTTTCAAAAACAGAAAAATTGCTTCTACTTTTATCTAAAAAAAGTATCACCGATTAGCCAAACACATAATTTTTTTTAAAAAATAAATGCTTTTAGGCTTGCAACAACAACGCCAAACATGCTCTAAATATAATTCTAAAGTTAGGAAAAAAATTTCTTATATATGTACCAAAATTTGGAGTTGTTTTCCTATCAATTAATTCTTTTAAAAGTTTCTTGAATTCCTCCCTTCACCAAAAAAAGAAAAAAAATGTCAATGAACATGAAGTACAAAGAGATAATTTCATCCCTCCCTAGAAGAGAAGTATCTCAAAATTTTAGTTCTTTTGATTACTATCAATACAAAGGCTTTTGGTTCCCTTTAGCCTTTTTAGAATCAATTTTATGTGTGGAAGAAAATTTCAAAGCACAACCTTCTAATATTTTTCTTTGTGGTGCTCTAAAAACAGGCACCACTTGGCTTAAATCTTTGGTCTTTTCTATTATGACAAGACATCATTTTGATGACTCTAAAAATCCTATACTCACAAAACTTCCTCATGATTGTATACCAACTTTAGAAATTGATTGTGACATCAATTTTACTTCTCATGATGATACTAGGTTCCCATTATTAGGCACACATTTCCATACACTTGTTTGCCACAATCTATAATAGATTCAAAGTGTAAGATCATTTACATATGTAGAGAACCAAAAGACACATTTGTTTCAACATGGCATTACACTAAAAAGCTTGAAGAAACCATCTCTCAATTCAAAGATAACCCTATCACACTCGAACAAGAAATTGAGTGGTTTCTTGAAGGGAAATCCGCGTATGGACCTTATTGGGATCACGTGTCTGAATATCGAAAAGCAAGTAAAGATCATCATGGAATGAATGAAATTTTCTTTTTAAAATACGAGGACTTGAGGAATGATACGATGAGTTATGTGAAGAAATTGGCAGAGTTTATGGGGAAACCATTTTCAAAAGAGGAAGAGGATCAATTTGTACCTGAAAAAATAGTGGCAACTTGTGAATTTGGAAATTTGAGCAATTTAGAGGTGAATAAGAGTGGTTTTTCGTAAAGGGGAGATTGGAGATTGGAAGAATCTTTTGAGTGAAGTTATGGCAAAATCAATTGACAACATAACTAAGGAAAAATTTCAATCTTTAATTTGGGATTGAATTTTTGAATTTTACAACTTTAATAGTACTTTTAATTTCATTCAAATTTATCATGTAATTTTTTCTTTATTTTTCTTCTTGGGGTTCTATTATGTCATTTCATTGATATGTGTATTTTATTATGGTTTGCAATTAAAATGTTTTTTCTGCACCAATCTCCTAAGTTTGTTTACCAATTTTTCTTTGGACTTAATTATTCTATGAAATTAATGTTGTTATAATAATATACATATTTTTTGTTGCTATACATAAAGGAAATTCGAGAGGGAATTATCTGGTGGAAATCTAATTCTTACTAATCAGATGAAAGTTATTTAAAAACATTTTTGCCTCATATACAAATACACAAGGAACCTCAAGTCTTTGATAACAATCTTAGAATGTTTCTAACCTTAGCTTGAAACAAAATTACAATTCTAAAAATATTTTGAACCTCAACAATGTTTTTAAGAAATCAATTAGTTCACATGACTTTAACATTTTTTCCCAAAGACAAAAATATTTATTATAATTCACACCAAAATAATTGCACACACAATATTCCATATCTTTAAAACTTCAAAATTAATTTAACAAGTACATTTTATTTATCATTATTAATTCCTTGTTAACCACCAAATCATTTTCCATCATATTCTGATATCTTTTTAGTTTTTTTATTTGTCATTTTTTTTAGAATTATATAAAACTAAAAATACTTGGTATTTAAACAAAAATAAGACTTGTACAATAAGTAATAACTTGATTATGTGTTGTCTCCATTTAATATATGATCTCACTTCTACCTGCTTGATTCCTAGGGTTAGGAAAAAACTTTCCCTATGCAAGGAAATTGAGATTCTCATGACTCTTTTCCTTGTGAGCCTTATGCTGCATTAAAAATAACTTTTAGCAGAAATAAATATATATATTAACAAAAACTGTTAAAATCTTTATCTGCATTAGTTAATTGTTATTGGATCAATTATTGCTATAGTCTTTAGAGACATTTACAAAGAGTGCTAATTGCCGCGAAAAATACATATTTAGCGGAAATTAAACTATTACCACTAAAGATAATTTTTCATGTGATATTATTAGGACTTTGATTCCCTTTGATTTCCTTTCCTTAATTATTTTTTTATATCAACCTCTATCAAAGTGACTAGTACACTTATTTTGTCTCTACAAGGAGGAACGTACAATGTTTTAGTGAAAATACTGCTCAATTACTGCTAGATACCACCATAGTATATAATAGATGTAGAAGCAGTGGTTCAGTGAATAGAACAATGGGGTAATCGGGTAAATAGTTTGGGTCGTGAGTTCAATCGTGATAAATATTTGAAAAAATGACCTAAATACACATCTTATTTTACCATAATCTCTAAAATTCTTTACCATTTTAAAAAAATTCAAAAATTTCCTCTCGGATACATCATTTGCCTCTCGCTGGTACATCTCTATCTACCTCTCGGATACATTCCTCCCTTCTCTGATACATCCCTTCCCTCACGAATACATTCCTCATCTCTCTGATACATTCCTATCCAATGTATCTGGATGTCCTATCCCCTCACAGATACATCTCTCGGATTCATCTCTCTCCGATGTATTTGGATGTCTATTGATGTATTCAGAAGTCCAGTGATGCATTCGAAGGTCCGGTGATGTATCCGAATTCCATAAATTTTAAGGGATTCTTGTAATTTAGAAATAGTAGGGAAATAATGTAATTAACACTTAACACTATGTGATTTGTGTAAACTTTATTAAATATATTGGGTTGGATCCAATTTGGATAAAAAATTATGTCATTTGATTGGGGGTACGTGTGATGACTCGGAAGGTCATTTTTGGAAATTTTGAACTATTCGTTTAACTTAAGTTAATTAATCGATAGTTAGTGGGTTAAAGTGATCATTTATTAAAGACTCTATACCACTTTACCATGGGTTAAAATGAATTAAATTATTTGGGGTTTAATATTTTGGTCATAACTGAAAAAGGAAAAGAAGAAAAGGGCGAAGGGTTTCGGCAGCGAGAGTCTCGATCTGCTTCAAGTACTGCGTCAAGTGCTCTGCATGCTTTTCATTAAATCCTACATATGCATATGTGTGGAAATAATATTATATTAAGTTGGATAAGGGATTTGAGTTTTTCTTTTCATACAGTTGACCGAAGTGTATTTTGTTAATTGGTTGTGGGGTTGTGGCCATTAATTGTCAATAATCTCAATCTTTACCCATTTTATATATTAAAATAATGTTGGATGAGGAATTATGAGTGCACGCCGACCCTTGTAGCATAGTTGTCGTATGAGTTGTGGATTTAATTAAAGATTTTGGTCAGAGATTGTAGTGTTTGTAAATTAGAAAAGAAGAGCAGGTTGCTAAGTGATTACTCTCCAGGTGATGCTGGCCAATGATTACCATTATGAGTACAATGTAATAAGATTAAATAAATTAATGATGGAGTCTAGATTTTTGTAAAGTTTTCAATAGTTAAGGATGTTGATTACCCCTCTAAATTTGGTCACCATTCTAAGATTCAAGTTTGGTGTACTAATGTATGTAATTGAACATTAGGCGTATTATATTACATGAAAATTATTAAATTCATGATATTTGAAAGAATTGGGACTTAGCTCTAGGCTTGAAGCTTAGGAACTTGATTATAGAGTTGGGTGTTATTAGTTTCGAAATCTTATTGTGGTCATGTACTTGAATAGATTGCATTGATTTGGAAGTTCAACGGAAGGGGAAGACTAAGTCCTGGAGTGAATTCTTGATTGATTGAGGCAAGTGGATTTCTAAACCCTTGTTAAGCGTATGGAATTCGTGTATTTCCTTGTGGTATATGGTTGAGAGTAATGTGATCAATTGTTTTTGTGATGTGTTGAGAATTGTTTGAAAGGCTTGTTGAATCATTGTTGATGTTATATCCTGATTGTCTTGCTGTGAATTGTGCAATGTTATGAAAATGGTCATCTTCTGATTATTTGTGTGAACATGTCATTTGCATTGTTCTGAGACATGGTTGTGACAAGTGTTATGTGCATTGAGAAATAATAAGAAAATAAAGAGGATGTACCATTTCGAGGGACGTGTCGCGCGCCGCGACGGATACTATATTTCGAGGGACGTATCGCGCGCCGCGATGGTTACTATTATCGAGGGTCTATCGCGCGCCGCGATGGATGCATGGACAGATATGTCCCCCATGGGTCCCGGACTGAGAGACAGCGGGTGTGTATCATTAGGTCAGACATGCATCACTATAATTGACATTGCATTTCATTACATTGCACATTTTTATTATTAATGAACTTGATCTTGTGTGTTGCTGATCTTGTGAGTGCCTTTATGTGAAACTATTGATGAATATTGAGTTGTTATTGAGAATATATGATCTGTTAGAGTGCTATTGTTGAGCTGTATGCTTTGTAAACTGTGAATTGTTAGGTTGGGCTGGTTTTATGCAGGTTGTAGTTATGGAGGTTAGGATGGGGTGTAAGGAGTACCCGTATTTTGCACCCTTAACTTGTGTTTAGAGGTTTGCTTGTTGAGTACCGTGTGGTTTGGTACTCACCCCTTGCTTCTACAATCTTTTGTAGGTTACGAGCCCGGATCTTCGTGATACCTTCCATTCTCTTCGTTTCCGAGGCTTTCTGTGGAGATCTGAGAGGTAGCTGTTTGTCATCTCAACGAACCTCCTTACTCCTGTTTATGATTTTGTTTTTACTTGAAAGACAACATCATTTGAGACTTGCATATTTTATTTCAATTCTAGTATTTACATTAGAGGCTTGTGCACGTGACAACCAGGTTTTGGGGATTGAATTAAGTTGACTCGTCTTCGTAATAGTAATTGTTATTGAACTTTGCTTTATTTCTGCACTTTATAGAAACGATTGGGTTTTAGGCTAACTTGTCTTGGTGGGATACGACAAGTGCCATCACATCCATTTTTGGGTCGTGACAGTACGAGAATCATACCAACTAATATTCGATATAAAATTTGTATTTATATATTTAAAATAAAATTCACATTATTAAGAAACTATATAAAATTTCTATAAATCATAATAGTTAACGATTCAAAAGATTTAGAAAATATTTGAAAAGATCGTGATCCAAAATTAATTATTTTTAGACTCTTCAACTAATAATTAGAACATATAAATTGAAAAATCATTGATATGGATTCCTTTCCTGATTGGATCCTATGCGGTTCAATACTAAATTAGTTTAACTTAATATAAATATCAAACGTCGAATAAAAAATAGATGGGTTAAGAATGTGCACGCAGCTTGTTTTAATAAAATACATTTTATTTAATGTGGTTAATTTATTACTTAATTATTTGACATGTGCAAGATGCGTTCACCTCACGTGCAGGAGTTTTTATTCCCTTTGTTTTTTTTACTTGTTCAATTTTGACCTTTTTATTTGTCAGTTTTGACAAAACAAGAAAAAGACAATATTTTTATCTGTTATATTCTCAGTTTATTTTGAAAGTTAATGTTTTTGAAAGAGGTAGAACCTCTTTAATGAGTAAATTTATTTTGAAATTCTATCTATTAATATGGGTAAAATGATAAACTCACTATATCAATTTCTACCTTTGTCCAATTTAAATTGTTATAGTTTCCCTTTTTGGAGTCGAACAATAATAATTTCGACTAACATTTTATGATGTATTTTTTTCATCATATTGATATGCCAAAAATTGGAATTTATAGTACTTTTATATAGTTTTTGAATATCTGTTTTTTTTTTTGTTTAAAATATCTAATTAATGTAATCTAATTTAACTTTGGAAATTAGTCAATCGACTTTCGAAAAGCAAAACATAACAATTCAAAATGGATAAAGAAAATTTTATTTTCTTAACAAATATTTCAAGTTAAAAATGAATAAATAAATAGAAACGGAAAGAATATTAATTAATGATAGATCACGCTTTCACAGGTTATGTCATAGACATAATTTTGATACAATTAAATTGTACATGTTTAGAATTTTCATAAAGATTCTATAGATTATAATAGTTAACAATTAAATATAGTTAAAAAAATGATGCAAATTTTAATAAAGTATTTACATGTAATGCTGTTCATTAATTAGTTAATTAATTAATTATATGATCGATGTGCAAGAAGAGTTGACTTCATGTACAAGATATTCCCCTACTGAAAAGAATATTGTTGGTACATGTGGATAATTGTTACGATCTAACCGATAGAGTCGTGTGGACATCTACTTTATTTTTTAAATAGGAGAATCTTTATTATTTACGGAATTAAAATAAACTCGAATCATCACTTGTTTAATTAAGAATAAAAGCTATAATTTATCAACTTAGTAAATTACATGGTCATTGCAAAATATTCGAATTCTTGTTTAGGAATTAGTCTAAACATGTACAAAAAAATTTAAGAGAGTATAACATTCCTTTTTTTCTTTTTTTTCTTTTTATAATCATGTATTGGATATTTATATTGTAATTGGACGAAATTTGAATCCACACATTGCTGAAAACATTTTTTGGTAGCGCACTAATACGAATTTTTTTTAATTCCTAGAAGTAATAATTTGATATCCTTGATTAAAAGTGTAAAAATTCAAATCATTCCACTACAATTCATACTAATTCTCGATATAATTAATTATTTTTCCGAATATTAGATTACTTATTGATAACCATTTTTTTTTTTAAAAAATTAAGCCATTACCAAAGTTGTGAACCCTTGATGTGAGGGGTTACGCTTGACTCTGACTATGTCTATTCATTAAAAAAAAAAGAGGCGTTGGTTACTAATTATAATCAATTTCAATAATATCTTCTATCAATAAATTGGGAGTCCATATAGATTTCTTTTTTCTGTTGTAAATGAAAGATAATAATTCAAAAATTGGGATAAAATAAAATTATTAAATAATTTCTATCTTCCTCCACGTTGCTGAATCTTTAATTGGACACTATAATTAAGTCCTAATTAATAGGATCCTAAGAACTCGTTTCATATCTTTGACGACATAATTTAAGTTTTAAATATATTGAAAATAAATTATACAAATTTTGAGTAGTTCTTTTGGAAAAAAATTAATAATATTTCTTGATAATTGATATGGTCCTATGTAGGGCATAAATATTGGAAAATCGAACCGAATCGAACTAATTTGGTTCTTAGATTTTTTGGTTCAGTGCTTGTATTTTTTTTATCAAAAGTTCAGTTCTTCGATTTGGTGTAATAGTCTCGAAACTTCGTGCACCAAAGAATCGAATTGACAAATATTATTTTTTAAGCATAATAAGTGTTCCATGATAACATCGATCCACCACTAGTCCTATGTTTATATATATTGAAAATTAACTTACCTACCAATATGGGTTGTGGTGTAGTGGTGAGACTATTTCGCCCTTAACCAGAGGTCTTGAGTTCGAGCCATAGATATAGAGAAAATCATGTTAGGAGTGCCATCCCAGAATGAACCCAACAGAGTGCAATCCAAATTAAGCCAGACCTCTAATGTGGGCTCCGGACATTGAATAGGAAACAAAAAAAAATTATCTTAAAGGCTTAATTTTTTATTTTTTATTGGTTTCCCACCTAGTCCCGTTTGATATAAAGGCTTTTTATTTAAAACTACTAGATTCAAACAAAAATTTGAATCAAGTAGTTTTAAATAAAAAGATTTATCAAATGTATTAAAATGTCCTTTAATCTTATAATTTTAAAGATGACATGTGACTTAAAAAGTTGTTAAAAAAATGAAACGTTTTTTTAAAACTAAATTTTTAAATTTTTTTAGCATAAACAAATTAAAACGAATGAAATAATAATTAAGAACCAACAATTGACCAAAAAGGTAATCAAAATTGCTTCATATGCAAAGAACTAATCAGAGATTAAAGAAATAATGACTAATAATTTATTTATAAACTAATTTAAAAGAGCAAAAAATTTGAAAATACAAAAAATCAGTAAAATATTCACATGTTTGACCAAGAAACCCATGATAAAAGTAAGAAATGTAAAATGGGTAGATTGCAATTACAACAACATAAGTACATTGAATTTTAATGGTAAGAAATCACTGTCAGAATTTTCATAAAAAATACATGACTTGAATCTTTAGGGATTTTTGAAGTTCTTGAAATAAGTTTTCTAACGAGTTATACCAATATGTATAGTCAACACAAATTATTTTCAACAAAATGACAGCATGTTTGCATGTAATGTATCGATATTATTTAAATAATATATAACTGCGTATAGATGATGTATAACTATGTATCAGAGATGAATATACATCTAAATAATATTAAGTACTCTCCGTCCGTTCATTTTATGTGTGTTAGTTTGACATAAAAATAAATAAGACTATTTAACTTGCAATTAAGGAGTTACTGATTATAAATACTGATTTTTTTTATAAAAAAAAACAAAAACAAAAAAACAAACTAAACATAAAAGTTAGACACAAATTGAACCATGGGAAGTAATATAATAGTTAACAATATAATTAGAAGAGAAAAAAGGTAAAGACGAGAACGTTCCACCAAATTAATCATTACATAAAATGAGCATAAATTTTAATAGCAATCAAAATGAATACTATATTTAAAAACAAAAGATAGATAAACTATACATACAATACAATAAGTAATTAAGAACCATCCAAACAACATGTAAAGCAAAGTAGAAAAAATAGAACATTTTAGTGTCTTCAGAAACAAGCACACCTACAAATTGAACTTGATCTAGTTATGTGAGCAATGAAAGAATTCATCTAGATAAGCTAATATATTAATTCTTGATGTGGCTTTTGTTGAGAAAACATATGGATAATCCATCCCCTATAAATACATTTACTAGTTGATATTTATAGATCACGAGTTCAGGTAAACAACTAACTAAATATCTCAATAATAATAATAATAATAATAATAATAATAATTATAACTTACTCAGTGTAATCCATAAATAACATCTAAAGAGGATAGGACGATGTACATGCACAAACCTCCACCTTTCTGATAATATAATAGTCATACAAATATTATGACATATTTAGTACGATAAGTATCAAATTAAAGTCTTCATTTATAAATTTTAACATATACTTCAAAATGTTAATTATTTGGGACTCCAATAATATTATATATATACAAAATAAATAATTGTGTATTGTAATGGATAATATCAGATTATACGTAACAATATTTTCGGGATTGCCTACCTGTTTTAGATTACATTTTCAATGTTATATTATATTATAAATAAAAAAAAATATTAGCTACAGTTGTATTTAAATGATAAAACTAATTAACTTGAGTATTAAGGATCTTTTTAAATATCATAGGGTCACTCAAAGGATATTTACAAATGAACTTACTTTTATTTATTTTTAAAAATCAGATATCTAAACTATGGAATGAGCACGCTTTAGGTTAACCAATATATATATATATATAATATTAGAATGAAGTGACTGAAAAAGTCGAGGTAGACAAAGTAGGAACTATTTTTGTAACGCTCAAGTGGTCAATCCAATAGAGATTTCGAGTGGGAAACATAAAAACAATCCTGATTAGTAGCGTGCTTGTTGTTGAATTAATCAATTAGTTCGTACTTCCTCTGTCCCATTTTAGATGGACATTTTACTAAAAATATTTATCATATATTAATTGATGACTTACTAAATTAGGATAGAGTTAATTGTTTCTTTTTTCCTATTTTACTTCTACAACTAATATGATCTTTGGAAGTTTAAACAAATTTTGAAGATCCATAATTTTATTCTATTTTTTCAAGAGGCTAATTAATATGAACAACGGGGAAAATAGTAAAATTGATCAATTCATTAATTATTTCTTAATCACTGTATAAAATAGAAAGTACCCATCTAATATGGGACGTAGAGAGTGTTAGGATCGAAATAATTTGGTGTCATGCAGAAGCTAGCAAAGCAAACCTCGAAAGACCACGAGTAAGAAGACAAACGAGAAATATATCGAAAGACACAAAGATTTAACGTGGTTACATCCACAAAGGAGATGAACAATTCACTAAATAAATATGAAAATACAAAATATAGAGAAAAACAACTGTATAAATCTCACATCTAGGATTAGAGAAATCAAGGATTGTATTGATAAAAATAATGTTGAGTTACAACCTGGAGAGAATTGTAGAGTCCTAAGTTAACTATACTTAGAGTCCTATAACAATACCTATAACAATACCTATAACAATAAGAATAATAACAATAAGAACAATAACAATAATAATAATAATAATAACAATAATAACAATAATAATAATAATAATAATAATAACAATAATAATAATAATAATAATAATAATAATAATAATAATAATAATAATAACAATAACAATAACAATAATAAAAAAATAATCTAATCCTTGTCGTAATATAATCCTAATCATAATATAATTCTAGTCATATTATAATCCTAATTAATATAAGTAGTCTAATCGTAGTGCGACTCTAATTGTAGAGCAATGCTGGAAACTCGTAATTCAGCTTCGTTGGACCTGTTCCTTTGACATGTTCCAATCGTTAGCTTCCTTCTTCTTCAACAACAACTTCAACCAATTCACTCGGAATACATAGGAGGTTCACACAAGTATAACATATCACTTGTGTCCTACAAATTCTCCCCCTAACCAAAACTCTCAAAACCCCTAGAACTACATTGTGAATGTTGATTAAGTTAGAAGGAACAAGTCTCTATTTATAGAGTCCTGAACATTTTCCTACAAGAAAGGGACTAGCAGATCCTAAATCTTTTTCCAAGAAGGAAAATCTATTTATGGTAAGAATCTCAGGGCAAATAATACCCAACAAAGTACCTCTATTCATGATTTTTCTCTTTTAATTCTTCATTTTAGTTGGCATTGATTAAATTTGTTTTACTCTGAAACAAATTATAAATATATATTTATATGGTAGTAAATCATTTCATTTTTTTTTTTGCAAGTTTCATTGAGATGTTCATAATTAAAATATTTTCTATCATCGATTAATGATTTTTTACTAGATTCAAAATAATACAGCTATCATAAAAAATAGCTAAAGCAGGTCCTATAATTTCGAAAAAATTATATACTAATTAAATTAAAGTTAGAGCAATTTAAATATTTTTTCAAAAATTCTCTTGCTGAAGTAGACACGGCAATGGAGATTGAAGAAAAAATATTACATAAATACTTTCACATACTTCTGTTAACAGGCACATAACTAACTAATATAATAAAATATAAACTGGCAAATACTATAACAGGCACTTAACTAACTAATATAATATACATATTTTAAAAAGTAATAATTGCATCACATGAAATGAGATAGAGAAAGTAAATACTAAATATTCCCTCGTTCAATTTTACTTATCTGCGATGGACTTTGCACATTCCTTGAGGAATTTGTCACGCCTCGAGCCTATACCGTGGGCTGGACTGGCACTCGAGAATCATTGTTGGCCCTAAGCGAACCCTTGGCCTGACTTACTTACTCAGCGGAAGACTTAAACACAAGAAATAGTCGCAAAGGGTAACTCTTGCAAATGTCTTTAAGAAACATTAAACTTAGCCAAAATGGCAACTCAAGTTTCAACCATTAAAATAGGAAATAGAAAACTCAAGAACTAATATATGACTGTCTATGAAGCCTCTAAACAACTGAGATGGATGTCGGGACAAGACCCACGACATCCTAATGAAATTAAAACTACTAAAAGCAATAAAAGGGATCATCTGGAAGCAAGGAGGCTCACCAACAAGTCTGGAGCTCAACTAGAATCAATGATGAGCTGGATGCTGATCCTGATTACCTGTATCTGCATCATTAAAAGATGCAGGCCAAATGACATCAGTACATTGAATGTATGAGTATGCGAGGGGAATTCTAAAACAAGACATAAGCTTGAAAGGAACTGAAGAACTTACCTGACTCAACTCAACTCAACTCAACTAAACTCATTTCAATATAAAGCAATATAAAGCAAGTGCAATATAAAGAAAAACTTTTTAAATCATAGATGTCAACTCTGTGTATTTATAAATACAATAATACTTTGTGTGTATGCAAAGATACAATATGACTCTGAAATGTATGTGAGAATACAATTAAACTGTATATATAAGAACACAAATACTTTTGTGGGAGTTTCTCTAACCGACAACCATCACATAAGAGCTATTGTGATGATACAAAGTTTTGCCCTACGCTGCCAGGGTCGTCTTATACCACCGAGGGTATAGAACCTGACTACTAAGTGGATCCACTAGTCTATGCTAAAAATCACTAAGGAATCATCTAAAAAGTATGACCATTTTCTACCCATGATGGCTACATGGTTTATTGGGGCAGGGAGTTGTCTAAACTCTCCCCCATATCGATGCTCAATACTACTCCCAAAATATGATACTAGCTCTTATGTTTAAAAACATACTTATTTCTGTGATTTAAGATAATTGCTCAAAAACTTAGCTCAAAGGCTATCTTGGAAATCAATGTTTCCTCTCTTGCTTAATTATGAAAATGTATATTCTTTTCTGAAAACTAGTTCAAAGGCTCTTTGGAAATCAAGGTTTCCTTACTTATTTAAATGTGAAAACATTTTAAACTCTTTTGGAATACATAGTCCCCATATACTCTTGAAGAAATGAACTTCAATCTTTACTCCTTACTCGTTACTCAACTTGAATTTTAAGTCTTAAAACAAAGTTAAAACATTTGGAAAAGACTATTGAAAAACTCTAAAAACTTTTCTTGACTTGACTCTTACTTATCTTGACTTTGATCTTAACTTTCCCTGAATTGAATTATGGATTCAAGGTTCATGATCTCATGTTTATGGATGATTTCATGATATTTAGACGTACCTTAGAGTGTTGGAATCAACTAGAAAACAAAGGTACATTGCTAAGGAACTAGTACGGAAAGATGAAGGAGGAATTGGAAGAATTGGCGTCCCTGGCGCTCTAAGAGGTGCGGGGCGCCAGCCCTTGAATTTCAGAAGATGGGTTGGGGCACTCTGGCTGGCGCGGCACCCCAGAGCCCAAACTTCAGAGGTCCCTTCTTGGGGCTCTAAGAGGGGCGGCGCCCGAGGCCCCTGCCCAGGTGAACTTCGACTTTTCTCCTTCGTTTTTCAACTCTAAACCCCCTATTTCAACTTAGTTCTTTCCCCAAACACTTAGAATCAACTATACCATCAATATATGTAAGATTCTATTCGAATTCACACCTAAAATCATGAATTTGGATCAACAACTCCTCAACAATTTCAACGAATCAAGAACTCAATAGAACTTTAACAAAACCCATCAAGAACTAAATATCTAAAACCATCAAGAACATAAATTCGCTTAAATAAGTCATGATTGGCGCGTGAGTGAACTAATCAAATGCTATGTGATCTCACATACCTCGTAGGGATCACCCCTTGACGAAATCCACAAGCGATTCTTGAAGAACTTGACGATTCTTGCTCTTTCTCCTCTTTTCTCTTCTTCTTTTCTCTTCTCTAAAACCCTAACTCAATATCATAAAAGCGTAAACTGAATCCTATCAGTTTAGACCCAAATTAATTACCAAAAAATGAAATTAAGTCATGGGGTATGGAAAAGACCATAATGCCCTTCTAAAATCCGGATTAGACTTTCCTTATTTGAACATCCCAACTTCAAATAGACATATCTCACTCATACGAACTCGAAATTACACAAACTTGGCGGTGTTGGAAAGATTATTCCATGATATTTCCTACAATATCTAGAAACACACCTAACTTACCCTGATCTAGGAGTTATGGTCGTTTGAAGTTGACCAAAAACCCAACTTAACATACTTAACAAATTTTCCAGATTTTTATATTCTTTCCAAAAATGACTATTTCCAATTTTTAACTTCTTTCTAGTTCTTTCTAGTTATGGGATGTTACAACTAAATGAACAAATAAAATGTATATATTACCATAATATTCATACTGATTGATGTATAGTTTTTGTGGGGTCCAGCCCCATTAGCCAATTATTGGTTTTTTCAACATTTGCTGCACCATTATTCCATTATTGTTTTTCAACAATTGTGCATGCAATTGTCAATGGTTGGCAGCAAAAGTTGAGAAACACAACTTTCGGTGGGTGTTGAAATTTGTTACAAATTTCTTCTATAAAAGGAGCTTATGAGCTCATTTGAAACATACCAATTCATAGAGAAAGAAACATATAGAGAGTTGTGAGGTTTCCATAGACTATACAAGAAAAATTGTCTGTGAAAAAAATAGAGTGTTATTCCTTTTGAGTGTGTAGTAGTCACTTTGAGTATTGTATTCGGGACTATACGGTGTAAAATTCCTTACTATAGTGATATCAGTTGCTCCTCTTGGCCCGTGGTTTTTCCTTTATTTAGAAGGGTTTTCACATAAAATTTTTGGTGTCATTATTTTCTCATATTATTTCCATTATTTTGACCATATATATTTTTGTGTTAGTCTGTGTTTTCCCAACAAACTGGTATCAGAGCCAAGATTTTATCTGAGTATGCTCTGTGGTTGCAGCACAGTCTGAACTTCCACATCAGAAAATATTTACTTTGGTTTGAAATAACTATATTTTTTGGGGATAAACAATGAAAGCCAACACAAGTAGAATGGTTACTTTGAATGGTGTTAATTATGCCATTTGGAAGGGGAAAATGGAAGATCTACTTTATGTCAAGAATTTTTATCAACCAGTCTTTACCACTGTAAAGCCTGATAATAAAATAGATGAAGAGTGGAATCTGTTGCACAGACAAGTTTGTGGATTCATTAGGCAATGGATTGACGATAATGTGTTCGAACCATATTTCTGGGGAGACACATGCTCGAACCCTATAAGAGCATCTTGAAAGTTTGTATGCTCGGAAGACTGGCAATAACAAAATGTTTTTAATAAAACAGATGTTGAGTTTAAAGTATCATGATGGTTCTCCGATGACAGACCATCTGAATAATTTTTAGGGGATCATGAACCAATTATGTGCTATGGGCATCAAATTTGATGAAGAAATTCAAGGGTTGCTTCTACTTGGTTCCCTACCAGACTCTTGGGAAACATTTAGAACTTCATTGTCAAATTCTGCTCCGGATGGTGTGATCTCAATGGATTCCGCCAAGAGTAGTGTCTTGAACGAAGAGATGAGAATAAAATCTCAAGGTTCTTCTTCGTCGGATGTCCTGATAACTAGCTCCAGGGGAGAAACAAAACTCGTGGTTCTCAGAATAGAGAACAAAATAGGAGCAAATCTAGAGGCAAACTTAAGGATATTGAGTGCTATCATTGTGGCATGAAAGGGCACACAAAGAAGTTCTGCACGAAGTTGAAGAGGGAGAACAAAAATAAAGAGGAAACTAAAGAAGATGGCAATGAAAATTGCCTAGCCACCGTCACCACCGAAGATCTTGTTACCGTCCTTGATGCAGATATGATAAATATTACTTGTGATGAGTCAAGCTGGGTTGTGGACACTGGTGCCGCATCTCACGTGACATCAAGAAATGATTTTTTCTCTTCCTATACTCCTGGTGATTTTGGAACCTTGAGTATGGGTAGTGAGACTATTTCTAAGGTGGTTGGTATTGGTACAATTTGTTTGAAAACTAGTGTTGGAACTAAACTAGTTTTGAACAATATGAAACATGTTCCTGATGTTCGTCTGCACCTAATTTCTGTTGGTGTTTTGGATGATAAAGGATATGTTAGTACCAACGGTGATGGAAAATGGAAACTCATTAAGGTTTCCTTGGTTGTGGCTCGTGGTAACAAACATCGTGGTCTATACTGGACTACGACTTCTGCTTGTGTTGATATGGTGAATGCAATTGAGAACGATAACTCTTCAATGTTATGGCACAAGAGGCTTAGCCACATCAGCGAGAAATGACTTAATGTTCTAGCCAAGAAGAAATTATTGTTAAATTTCAGAAGTGCTAAATTAGAAAAGTGTGACCACTGCTTGGCTGGTAAACAAAATAGAGTTTCCTTTAAGTCCTACCCCCCTTCAAGAAAAACAGAGTTGCTTGAATTGGTGCATTATGATTTATGCGGTCCAATGAAGGCAAAGACATTGGGTGGTGCACTCTACTTTGTCACTTTTATTAACGACTGCTCGAGAAAACTTTGGGTCTATGTCTTGAAGACTAAAGACCAAGTGTTAGGCGTCTTCAAGCAGTTTCAGGCTTCAGTTGAAAGAGAAACTAGAAAGAATTTGAAATGTATTCGTACTGATAATGGTGGTGAATACTGTGGACCATTTGACGAATACTGAAAACATCAAGGCATTAGACACCGGAAGAATCCTTCGAAAACTCCTCAGCTAAATGGTTTGGCTGAGAGGATGAACTTGACCTTGATGGAAAGAGTTAGATGTTTGCTTTCTGAAGCAAAGTTGCCGAACTCATTTTGGGGTGAGGCTTTATTGACCGCTGCACATGTTATTAATCTATCTCCTGTTGCTGCTTTGCAAAATGATGCTCCAAATAGAGTTTGGTATGGAAATGATGTTTCCTATGACCATTTGAGAGTATTTGGTTGCAAAGCTTTTGTACATGTGCCGAAAATTGAGAGGTCAAAGTTGGATGCCAAGACAAGGCAGTGCATCTTCGTTAGATATGGCCTTGATGAATTTGTTACAGGCTATATGATCCAATTGAGAAGAAACTCGTGAGAAGCCGTGATATTATTTTCACGGAGAATCAAACAATTGAAGATATTGATAAAGCGGAGAAGCTAGAATCTTCAAGTTTTGATGGTATAGTTCATCTAGATGAAGTTCCTCACACAAATATGCATGATGTTATTGGGCTTGATGATCATGGTGACGCCCATAATCATGTATCGAATCAACATGTTGATGTTGATAATAACAATGATATTGTTATTGATGAACCTCATGCTCATGAAGTTGTGGATAAATCAAATACTCCGCTTAGGAGGTCCACAAGACATCGGGTTCCTTCCTCTCATTATTCACCCAATGAGTATGTATTACTCATTGATGGAGGAGAACCTGAATGTTATGAAGAGGCCATAGAAGATGAGCACAATGATCAATGGATTAAAGCCATGCAAGATAAGATGAAGTCTCTGCATGAGAACCACACTTATGAGTTGGTAAAATTGCCCAAGGGCATGAGAGCTTTGAAGAACAAGTGGGTGTTCAAAGTTAAAGTTGAAGAACACAACTTGAAGCCCAGGTACAAAGCTAGATTGGTTTTTTCTGGATTTGGTCAAAAGAATGGTATTGACTTTGACGAAATATTTTCTCCTGTTGTCAAAATGTCCTCAATTCATACAGTTCTGGGTTTGGCTGCTAGTCTTAATTTAGAGATTGAGCAGATGGATGTGAAGACGACTTTCCTTCACGGTGACCTAGAAGAAGAGATTTATATGGAACAACCTGAGGGCTTCAAAGTAGAAGGTAAAGAAAATTTTGTGTGCAAACTCAAAAAGAGTCTTTATGGCTTAAAGCAAGCTCCTAGGTAGTGGTATAAGAACTTTGAATATGTTATGGGGGAGCAAAGCTATAAGAAGACTTATTCAGATCATTGTGTATTTGTACAAAAATTTTCTGACAATGATTTTATCATCCTTTTGTTGTATATGGATGATATGTTGATTGTGGGAAAGAATACTTCCAAGATTGACAAGTTGAAGAAAGAGTTGTGTAAGTCTTTTGCTATGAAAGACTTAGGTCATGCCAAACAAATTTTGGGCATGAGAATTACTCGTCTCAGAGATGAAAGGAAGATTTATTTGTCACAGAAGAAGTACATTGAACGTGTACTAGAGCGCTTCAATATGAAGAATGCTAAGCATGTTAGCACACCTCTTGCTGGTTATATGAAGTTGAGCAAGAAGATGTGTCCTACAGCTAGGGAGGAAAAAGAGAGAATGGCCAAAGTTCCGTATTCCTCCGTCGTCGAAAGTCTAATGTATGCAATGGTATGCACTAGACCTGATATTGCTCACGCAGTTGGTGTTGTCAGCAGATTTTTTGACAATTCGGGAAAAAAACATTGGGAAGCTGTGAAGTGGATACTCAGGTATCTTAGAGGAAGCTCAGATGAATGCTTGTGTTTTGGAGCATCAAATCCAATCTTGAAGGGCTATAAAAATGCTGATATGGCAGGTGACCTTGATAACAGAAAATCCACTACTGGATATCTATTTACCTTTTCAGGGGGAGCTATATCATGGCAGTTAAACTTGCAGAAATGTGTTGCACTATCTACAACTGAAGCTGAGTATATTGCGGCTACTGAAGCCGGCAAAGATATGATATGGCTAAAGTGATTTCTTCAAGAGCTTGGTTTGCATCAAATGAAGTATATTGTCTATTGTGACAGTCAGAGTACAATAGACTTGAGCAAAAACTCCATATACCATGCAAGAACAAAACACATCGACGTCAGATATCATTGGATTCGTGAGGAAGTGGTGAGTGAATCATTCCACGTCAAAAAGATCCACACAAGTGAAAATCCTGCAGATATGCTGACCAAGACGATACCGAAAGACAAGTTCGAGTTATGCAAAAAACTTGTAAGTATGAGTTCTCTCTAAAAAAGATGAAGATACCTCCTTCAAGTGAATGGGACTGGAGGGGGAGATTTGTGAGGTCCAGCCCCATTAGCCAATTATTGGTTTTTTCAACATTTGCTGCACCATTATTCAATTATTGTTTTTCAACAATTGCTGCATGCAATTGTCAATGGTTGGCAACAAAAGTTGAGAAACACAACTTTCGGTAGGTGTTGAAATTTGTTACAAATTTCTTATATAAAAGGAGCTTATGAGCTCATTTGAAACATACCAATTCACATAGAAAGAAACATATAGAGAGTTGTGAGGTTTCCATAGACTATACAAGAAAAATTGTCTGTGAAGAAAAATAGAGTGTGAGTGATATTTTAGTAAGGTGAAAAATCAAAAGAGTGTTATTCCTTTTGAGTGTGTAGTAGTCACTTTGAGTATTGTATTCGTGACTATACGGTGTAAAATTCCTTACTATAGTGATATCAGTTGCTCCTCTTGGCCCGTGGTTTTTCTCTTATTTAGAAGGGTTTTCACATAAAATTTTTGGTGTCATTATTTTCTCAAATTATTTCCATTATTTTGACCATATATATTTTTGTGTTAGTCCGTGTTTTCCCAACAGTTTTTAACAGATGTGAGAAATCATTTGAAATGGGTAATTAATGCAAATGGTAAAACGAAAAAAAAAAAATTTGTCTTTATGTTAATATGCTAAAATAGTCAAGTAAAAGTGAAAATCTTAGTTACGCGGGAATTTGTCTGTCAATCCTGCATGACACACTTTCATCAGCCCACCATCCACCCCTTTTCTATCATGTGACGAGCACGAAGAAAAGATATCACCCCCTTCGTACCCTTCCACACCAATAGAGGAAAATCGGAATAAGCTAGGGTCACGGTCTTAACATAACAATCTAGGACCACAAGATAGGGAGATAACCAATCCATACCCAATATCTCATCTGAGTCAAACATGTCAAGTAAAATCAAGTCTGACCAAGTCTCACTATCCGAAAATGTCACTACACATGCTCGATACACCCGATTTGCCACTAAAGAATCACCTATCGAGGTAGAGACACTAATAGATATTGCAAAGGGACTCACATTTTACACTAATATTGCAAGGGTCAAACATATAATTATATTATTATATCAACTACAATTTTTTATTTTATTTTATACCACTTAAATATATTCAACTATCACTTTTCCTCAATAATTTTTTCTTAAATATATTCAACTATCACTTTTCCTCAATAATTTTTTGTTAGAGAACCAAATATGTCTAATAACAACTATAGTGTTAAAAAGGAAAGTGAAATTAAGAAAGAGAGAAGCATTAACATCATCAATACTATTCCATTTTACAAACTCTTATCATTTGCTGATAATATTGATAAAATATTGATGTTTTTGGGAACAATAGGTGCTTTTGGGACTGGACTATGCCAAGTTATTGTGCCTCTCTTGTTTGGGAAATTGGTGGATGCATTTGGACTAAACCTAACTTCAGTTGTTCTTCAACAAGTTTCCAAGGTAATATATATATATATATATATATATATTAGATGATTTATGATAGTCCTGAGTTTCTTATCATAATTGCTTTTTTCCTTTCAGGAAAAAGAAAAATATGTAATCTCTATATCTGACTAGTCCTTTTCTTGTAGGAAAAGATTTATGACTCTATAAGTAGCAATCACAGTGTAGTTCTAGGGGTTTTGAGAGTTTTGTGTAGGGGATAAACGGTGAGACACAATTGTTGTGTTAACATTTGTGTGAACCTCTTTGTATATATTTTGTACTCTCTTTTATATAGTGAATCGGTCATCTCCTCTTGTGGATGTAGGTCGATTGACCGAATTCACCCCATTATAAAATGCTTGTGTCTTTTTGGCATATTTCTCGTTTGTCACCTTTAGAGGTTTGCTTTGTTAGCTTCGGCATGACACCTAATATGTGGTTATAACATCCTTTTGTGAGACACATTATTTACTTGCATAAACTAGAACAGAATTTGAGGGCTATCTCACTTGGTAAGCTTCCTACCTTCTATCGTTGACGTAGATGGTTTATTTAAACCTCATAAAAAACGTAATGTGCCCTTCCTCTCTCCCTCGTCCTCCCTTGATATAAGCGAGAAAGATTCTTTCTATCTTATTAGTCAAGTGCAGTAGTTGTAATTAAAAAAATAATGTTAACTAGAAATAGAATGTGTTTCGAAAAGTGCCACGCTTTTTATCTTGATATGAGCTACAAAGACCCTTTCTATCATATTAGTCAAACGCGTTATGCGGTAGTTGAAATAACAAAAAACAAAACGCTAGCTAGAAATAGAAAAGTGTTTCAAAACGAATAACAAGTGTTTTTCCTTGTGTGGATCCTATTTTAATGGGACTAGATGGGTAAATCCACCTATACATATGGTGTTAACTGTTGTATGAGAGTTACGCCACGTATTTCTTGATATAAAACGGATAGTGAAATATTTTTGTTTTTTGTTGAATGTTTTTTCACCACTTGATAGACAACTTGTTTTATGGAATGCCTAGTAGAAATGTGTATGTGTAGAGAGTCCCACATCCCTGCTTTAAGGCAGGGGCGGGCGCGGAGCTACACTTGCCCCTGCCAGTATTTTAGTTTTGTTTTATAGGTACATATGTATCAGTATTGACGTGTCTTGATATAAGTTGAAGATTTGTACAGTGGTTAAGGTGTTGCAAAAAAATTTTAAGTTTGTGTGTTGAATAGCGACATATTTATAATTTTTCATATTATATGAACCTTGTTTCCATTGTATGTTAAGCTATGTTGTTTTTCAGATATCACTAAAACTTGTTTATTTGGCCATTGGTTCAGGTGTATCAGCAACGCTTCGTAAGTCTTAAAGAACTAAGCTAAATTTTGTTTCAAGTATGAATTAGTAGCAAAAGTTGCTAAAAATTTGTGTTATTTGTTTGGTAGAGGTTGTTGTTGGACACTAACTGCAGAGCGACAAGCTGCACGTCTAAGGGTGTTGTATTTAAAAAGCGTTCTGCGACAAGAAGTTAGTTTCTTTGATAAGGAAGTAAGTACAGGTGAAGTTATTGGGAAAATGTCTGGTGACATTTTTATCATACAAGATGCTATGGGTGATAAGGTACGACGATATATAAAAAAGTTTGGGAAATATGTAACTAGAGCTATATGTATGTATATTATGAATTCTAACTATTGGTTATGGTCAGGTGGGGAAGATGATAAGGTTCATAACAATGTTTATAGGAGCATTTTCTATTGCGTTCGCCAAGGGGTGGCTTCTAGCACTTGTTATGGTTTCACCTGTCGTTCCACTGATAATAGTTGTCGGTGTCATGTTCCTCCTCATGTCTAGACAGGCATCGCAGTCACACAAAGCTTATTCTAAGGCAGCCAATGTAGTTGAGCAAACACTCGGTTCCATCAGAACAGTAAGACTAACTTAATGTTTATTCGTTTATGTGTTTTAGTTAAATACTAAATCTCACTTTATGTCTATAGGTTGCATCATTCACAGGTGAAAAGCAGGCTTTTGAGGAGTAAAACAAGTCCTTACAAAAGGCATACAAATCGGGTATACATGAAGGACTTGCAAATGGCTTAGGCTTCGGATTGTCCCAATTTATTCTCTTCTGCAATTATGCTTTGGCTTTCTGGTATGGTGGAAAGATGATCTTGGAGAAAGGTTACACAGGAGGTTCAGTGTTGACTATAACTCTAGCTGTGTTAAATGCTTCAATGTGAGTGTCAATGAATCTTCAAATATGTTTTAATGTGACGATCCATCATTTACATGTTTTTTTTTTTTGGTAGGTCAATAGGTGAGGCATCTCCTTGCTTTGCTGCATTTACAGCAGGGAAAGCTGCTGCGTACGAGATATAAACAGAAATTCAGAGATTGATGTGTACAACAATAGTGGGATAATTTTGGACGACATCCGTGGAGATATAGAGTTAAAACATGTCTGTTTTAGCTATCCGAGTAGACCAACAGAGAGAATACTCAACGAGTTTTCATTGTTAATCCCAAGTGGAAAGTCTACTGCTTTGGTTGGTGGAAGCGGAAGTGGAAAGTCCACAATTATTAGTTTAATTGAGAGATTCTATGATCCACAATCAGGTGAAATTTTTATAGACGGACGTAAGACTTTCAGGTTAAGTGGATTAGACAGAAAATTGCTCTAGTAAGTCAAGAACCTACTCTTTTTTCAACTAGCATCAAGGAAAATGTTGCATATGGGAAAGATGGAGCCACCAAAGAAGAAATTGAAGCAGCAATTGAGATTGCGAATGCATCTAAATTTATTAACAGACTACCCGAGGTTCGTGTGTTATTGTTTGATTATTTGATTAGAATATATGATGTACGTACGTAGATTATGTTCAATGGACTGAATTTTCCTGTAGGGAATAGAGACAAATGTCGGTGAACGTGGAACTCAACTCTCTGGTGGACAAAAGCAGAGAATAGCTATAGCAAGGGCAATTCTGAAAGACCCTCACATTTTACTCCTAGACAAGGCAACAAGTGCTCTAGATGCTGAATCAGAGAGTGTTGTCCAAGAAGCACTTGACAAAATTATGGTTGATAGAACAACCATAATAGTCGCGCATCGCCTCAGTACAGTGAGGAATGCTGATAATATTGCTGTCATTCATCGAGGCACAATTGTTGAAGAAGGTATAAGCAAATGTGTATGAATTCTTCTACATATTTTCTCGAAACACTGCTGAATGACTTGAGCTAATTACACACACACACACACACTAATGTTCTCGGATATTGAATGCTAACGCTCATCATACTTCTCAGGTAAACACTTTGAGCTATTGAAAGATCCTGAGGGAGCATACTCGCAGCTTATTTGCTTGCAGGAAGTAAATCAAGAAAAAGAGCTACTTTGCCTCAATGATTCACAACTTCTTTCTACTGAGTCAAGACCAGAATACAGTGAAAATTATGATACTACAGAAGTTAAAGGAATTCCTGAGACTATATTGCCAAAAAGTTCAGATGCTAATTTAAAAGTATCTAAAAATCTCGAAAAAGGTCATATTATTCGCCTTGCACATTTGAATAAGCCCGAGTTTCCTATTCTTCTTGTGGGAGCAGTAGTTGCAACAGTTTCTGGTTCCGTCCTCCCAGTTTCTGGTTTAATATTTTCCAACATACTTAAATCATTTTATGAGCCACCAGATGAACTAAAGAAAGATTCACAATTTTGGTCACTCATGATTGTGGTTCTTGGAACAATATTGCTGATTTCATCTCCACTAGAGACATTTATTTTTACCGTGGCTGGTTGTAAGTTGATCCAACGAATTAGATCGATGTGCTTTCAAAAGGCTGTCCACATGGAAATTGGTTGGTTTGATGAGCCAGAGAACTCCATTGGAGTGATAGCCACAAAGCTCTCTACTGATGCAACTATTGTTCGAGTTCTAGTGGGGGATATATTGGCAAAAATAACTAAAGATCTTGCAGCTGCAATTATTGGGATTGTGATTGCTTTTCGAGCAAGTTGGTTATTGTCTCTTATTATCTTAGCCATGGTACCATTTATGATGGCCAGCATTTATGTTCAGAACAAGTTTGTTAAAGGATTTGGTACTGATGCAAAGGTTTGTCAAGAAGCTAGCTAAGAAACCTTTATAACAATAAAAATGTCCGTCTGAAACCTTAGCTTATTCTTCTTTTCGTTTTTGTTATTGCAGAAGTATGAGAAAGCAAGTCGAGTAGTCAATGATGCCGTCAGTAATATAAGAACAGTTGTTTCATTTTGTGTAGAAGAGAAGGTGGTGGAGCTATATGAAAAGGAAAGTGATGTCCCAATAATGACCGTGACTAGAAAAGAGATGATTAGTGGTATCAGTTATGGTATTACGTCTTCATTCATTTTCCTTGTATATGCAGCAAGTGGCTACGCTGGCGCTCGCCTTGTAGATAATGGGACAATTTCAAATTCTGCTACTTTCCGCGTAAGTATTTACTTTACATGTTGCCTAATATCCTTGGGCAAGACAAATTAATAAGTCCGCCTCATATGTCCTCGCAGGTTTTCCTTGCTGTGTTTTTGACATCTGTAGTTATTTCTAGATCAACCTTTATGAATGATTTTACAAAAGCTAAGACTGCTGCTGCTTCAATATTTTCTATATTAGATAGAAATTCAAAGATAGATTCGAGTAAACAGGACGGTTTAACGTTAGACCAAAGCAAAGGAGATATCGAGTTTAAACAAGTATGCTTTGCATATCCAACGCGGCCAAACATCCAAGTTCTTAACGGCTTCAGCTTGACAATATCGAGTGGCCAGGTATACATACATATATATATATATATATATATATGAATTATGAACATTGTGTATTTCATGAATCATGAACATTTACATTTGATTATGAACATACAGACAGTTGCTTTAGTCGGAGAAAGTGGCTGTGGAAAGTCTACAGTGATCTCACTCTTACAACGATATTATAATTTTGGTTCGGGTCAAATTATGCTTGATGGGATTGACATTCAAAATTTCAATTTGAAATGGCTAAGGCATCAAATGGGGCTTGTGAGCCAAGAACCAATTCTGTTCAACAACACAATCCGAGCCAATATAATGTATGGGAAGGAAGCTGGAGATGCAAGTGAAGCAGAATTAATAGCTGCAGCAAAATTGGCAAATGCACACCAGTTCATTTCTAACTTACAGCAGGTTAGAAAATATTAATAATTCAATATAACGTAACGTATATGTAAGGTAGGAGGCTTACTTTTTGTGCTCATTCAGGGGTACGATACCATGGTTGGGGAGCGAGGTGCTCAGCTTTCAGGTGGTCAGAAACAACGTATCGCCATTGCACGCGCTATTTTGAAGAATCCCATAATATTATTACTGGATGAAGCCACCAGTGCACTTGATGCAGAATCTGAAAGGATGGTCTAAATGGCATTAGAACAAACAATGGTCAATAGAACTGCGATTATAATAGCACACAGATTATCAACAATTAAGGAAGCAGAGGTAGTTTGTGTTTTGAAAAATGGAGTCGTTGCAGAGGAAGGAAACCATGATACTCTTCTGAGTAACGAAAACGGTCACTATGCCTCTCTTATTAAACATCATATGGGGTATACATAATTTCATTTTCTGTTCATTCTTAATATGTACTACGGAAAATACCATGGAACATCGCAAAAAGTTTAAATAATATCCTTCGTCTCCATCTAACTTATTCCTCTGTTTACATTTTCCCTATTTTGTACCTTTCATGAAATATAAGATTAGCTGTGACAACTTTACTATCACAATGCAAGACAACTGGTAACTGCAACTCAACATTCAATTCCTTGAATAAACCAATTCGTTAGGGTTTTGTCCTGATTTATCAAACCATGTTTGAGTTTTACGCTTTTATGAAAGGAAAGTCGAAGAATTATGGAGTAATTTGTTTTACTTTTCCGGAGAGGAAAATATAATTAATTCTCTTCAATATTTGGTTATTCTTTACTTAGAGGAAAAGTTTGGGAATCTATACTTATTTTCATAGCAAAATACAATAAGGAGTTTTGTTTATGGGGAGTATCGTTGAGTTATGTCATAATTGCAAGTAACCATTATAGACATCCATTTGCTGGATAGACCACATCCATCGGTAGCAGCTCTATTCCATATTAACTGAATTTTTGAGGCTTTTTTCATTGTACAAAATTCAAGATGAATGTTTGAAATTTTTTCCATATTAGCTCTTTCATTTAATGAAGTTTGATATTTTCTAGGAGATTAAATTGCACTATTTGCAAAGTTATATTTATGATTTTGCAATAGTGGAAAGTAAGGTTTAAATTATATCCTTGAATGTTTTTCTTAATAAAGTGTGCATTGTCTCACAAATTTGGTTAATATAGAATAGAGGCTCAAATATGTCATCGAAATTTGAGAAAAAACTCATCTATGTCATCCGTTAAAAGTTTGGTTTATCTATACCATTTCCGTTTGAGAAAAGGTTCATCCATACCATTATTTATTAGTTGAAATGACATAGATGAGCCAAACTTTTAGCGGATGACTTAGATGAGCCTTTTCTCAAAGTTTGATGGCATATTTGAGCCTCTACCCTTTTAAAATGATTTAATTAATGATGTGACCGAATCATAATTGACCACATGTAAAAAATAGTTTTGCAAAATCGAAAATATTTTTAGTTTACAAATAATGGCATAAATGAGTCTTTTTTTCAAACGAAAATGACATAGATGAGCTGAACTTTTAACGGATGACATAAATGAGCCTTTTTTGAAAATGTTTTTGAAAACACTGTATAAACCAAATAATTTACCAAGTTCTTACGCAACAATAAATGAACACAATATCTAACCTCCAAAATAAAATAAAATCAAATACTGCAAAGTAAAAAGGTAAAATTTCCAAGGAGAAATTAAAGAGTCTCATATCAACATATAGTGATTTACATAATTAGTTAGCTCTATTCCATATGTGTTGACATGATAAAATGATGATTAATGAAATTAACAAGTTCTTATTTGTGGTATGATGATGATATGATAAATACGACTATAAGCATAAATACTATGTAAATCGAATCGTTGAAAGAAAAAATAATAAATAATTATTGAATATCTTAAATTTTTAACAAATATGAATCACGAGAAAATCCAATTTAGAAATGAATATGATGAATGAGAAAAAAAAAAATTAGATAGATCCCATATGATGTTTGACAAGAGAGGTATATTGTCCATTTTCATTACTAATAAGAGTATCATGGTTTCCTTGTTCTACAATGGCTCCATTTTTCACCACACAAATTATGTCTGCTTCCTTGATTGTTGATAATCTGTGTGCTACAATGATCGTAGTTCGATTTACCATGATTTGGTCTAATGCCATTTGGACAATCCTTTCAGATTCTGCATCGAGTGCACTCGTAGCTTCATCCAGTAACAATATTTTTGGATTCTTCATAATAGCTCGTGCAATGGCAATTCGTTGTTTCTGACCACCTGAAAGCTTAACAGCTCGCTCTCCAACTATGGTATCGTACCCCTGAAATCCCAGATTTGGAGGTTTAGAAACATTGAAAGCATAGAATCTTGAAATGTAATTGTCAGAGGTGGATCCAGGATGTGAAGTCTGAGTTCCTGGAACGACTTGCTACAATTGAATTCACAGTCAAATATTTATAGATATTTCAATATGAGATGACCTGTTGTATGCCAGAAATGAACTTGTGGGCATTTGCTAATTTTGTTGCAGCGATTAATTCTGCTTCAGTTGCCTCTTCAGCTTCCTTTCCATACATTATGTTGGCTCGGATTGTGTCATTAAACAGAACTGGTTCTTGGCTCACAAGCCCCATTTGATGCCTCAGCCATTTCAAATTGAAATTTTGAATGTCAATCCCGTCAAGCATAATTTGGCCCGAAGAAAAATTATAATATCGTTGTAAGAGTGAAATCACTGTAGACTTCCCGCAGCCACTTTCTCCGACTAAAGCAACTGACTGTATGTAAGTAATCAAATGTAAATGTTAATATCTAGAAAGGACACTGTCTAATATAAATATCACTGTTATTTGAGAGATACACATACCTGTCCACTCGAAATTGTCAAGTTGAAGCCATTAAGAACTTGGATGTCTGGCCTCGTTGCATATGCAAAGCATACCTGTTTAAACTCTATCACTCCTTTGCTTTGGTTTAAAATTAAACCATCCTCTTTACTCGAATCTATCTTTGATTTTCTATCTAATATAGAAAATATTGAAGCAGCAGCACTCTTAGCTCTTTTTAAATCATTAAGGATGAAGCTTGACTGAGAAACACTTAATGCTGCTAAAAACACAGCAAAGAAAACCTGCAAGGGATAAAATAAAGTTATATGAGGGAAGAGTTATTACTCTCTCTTGGAGAGAGCCAATTTATATGATTCACTTTCTTTTTTGTCTGTCTCAACAAAGAATTATCCGTTTTATATTTAGAAACAATTTTAACTTTTAACTTATCATTTCACCCTTGTAGGCATAAAAGTATCTATGACTTGGGAAAAGGGCCTGATATACCCCTGAACTTTGCGATTTAGAGCTCATATATATACACCTCGTTACAAAAGTAGCTCACATATACCCCTACCATTACACAAATGATCCAGATTTTAACGGTATATTAACATTTTTTCCTTTTTCATTTCTAACTTACCTCATCTCAATGACAAAGTTCAAGTATCAAGATTCAAGGTTGTAGGATTGTATATTGGGTTCTATATAGACTGATGGATGAAAGACAAAGAAAGCTTTCATAATTAAATCAAACTTCTAGTTTCCCTTTTCTATCATTTATTGGGAAAAAAAACATCATATATAAAGCATGTGAAGTAAATTAAAGCTTACGCGAAAATGATCAGTAAATGTAATTTTGCCATCTTGTATAAGTCGAGCTCCAGCATAACCACTTGCTGCATATACAAGGAATAAAAATGTAGTTGTAACAGCGTAACTAATCCCACTGATCATTCCTTTTTTTGTCTTTCCCTTAATGTCACTTGCCTTCGTATATAACTCCACTACCTTCTCTTCTGCAGAAAAAGAAGCAATTGTTCTTATATTTGCGACTGCATCGTTGGCTATCTGACTTGCTTGCTCGTACAACTTCTGCAGAAGAAGAAGAAAAAAGAATGTTGACAATTGAGTTTTAAGCTGGTCTCTTGACTCGTGGTGGATTCATACAAGCCAACAGAAACGTAGTGAAAATTATAAAACAAACCTTGGAGTCTGAACCAAACCCTTGAGTGAGCTTGCCATGAAGATAAAGGTTGCCTATCATGAATGGTATCATGGATATAAGAAGAAGAGACAACAACCAACTTGCTTGAAAAGCAATCAATGCCGCAACAGTTGCAGCTGCAATATCTTTAGTTATTTTTGCCAATACATCCCCTACTAGAACTCGAACAATAGCTGCATCAGTAGAGAGCTTTGTGGCTAGCCTTCCAACTGAGTTCTCTGTCTTATCAAACCAACCAATTTCCATGTGGACAACCTTTTGAAAGCACATTGATCTAATTCGTCGGATCAACTTACAACCAGCCACAGTAAAAAATAGTGTCTCTAGTGGAGATGTAATCAGAAGTACTGTTGCAAGAACCACAATCATGAGTGACCAAAATTGTGAATCTTTCTTTAGATCCTCCGGTGGCTCATAAAATGATTTAACAGTGTTGGACAAAATTAGTCCAAAAACGGGGAGTACACAACCCGATATTATTGCAATTATTGCTCCCACAAGAATTATAGGAAACTCCGACTTATTAAGATGCGCAAGGCGAGTAACTGGATTCTTTTCAAGCTTTTTAGATTCTTCTGAATTAATATCTGAGCTTTCTGCCAATCTAGTCTCAGGAATTTCTTCAATTACTGTAATATTATCATTGTTTCTGGATTCCGGTCTTAACTCAGTAGAAAAATGTTGTGCATCATCCCGGCAAAGTTGCTCTTTTGCTTGAGATACTTCCTGCAAGCGAATAAGTTGCGAGTATGCTCCCTGTGGATTTTTCAATAGCTCAAAGTGTTTACCTGAGATATATAAATAATGATATTAGCATTCAATATCCGAGAACATCGGCATGGAAAAAGATATCTTGTATTATGGCTTTCCTTTGAATTTATAAATGTTTATACCTTCCTCAACAATTTTGCCTTGATGAACGACAGCAATATTATCAGCATTCCTCACTGTACTTAAGCGATGTGCGACTATTATGGTTGTTCTATCAACCATAATTTTGTCAAGTGCTTCTTGTACAACTCTCTCTGACTCAGCATCTAGAGCACTTGTTGCCTCATCTAGAAGTAAAATACGAGGGTCTTTCAGAATTGCCCTTGCTATAGCAATTCTCTGCTTTTGTCCACCAGAGAGTTGAGTTCCACGTTCACCGACATTTGTCTCTATTCCCTACAAGAAAAATCATTTAATTAAAAACAAAGTTCATGTACGATCATTCGAATCAAGTCAAACAAAAACATATTAAAAATATGAACCTCAGGTAGCCTATTAATAAATTTGGCTGCATTTGCCATCTCAATTGCTGCTTCAATTTCTTCTTTGGTGGCTCCATCTTTCCCATATGCAATATTTTCCTTGATACTAGTTGCAAACAATGTAGGTTCTTGACTTACTAGAGCAATTTTCTGTCTAATCCACTTAACCTGAAACTCTTTGAGATTACGTCCGTCTACAAAAATTTCACCTGATTGTGGATCATAGAATCTCTCAATTAAACTAATAATTGTGGACTTCCCACTTCCACTTCCACCAACCAAAGCAGTAGATTTTCCACTTGGGATTAACAATGAAAAATCGTTGAGTATTCTCTCTGTTGGTCTACTTGGATAGCTAAAACAGACATGTTTTATCTCTATCTCTCCACGGATGTCATCCAAAATTATCCCACTATTGTTGTACACATCAATCTCTGGATTTCTTTTTATAATCTCAAACATCTTGTAAGCAGCAGCTTTCCCTGCTGTAAATGCTGCTAAGCAAGGAGATGCCTCACCTATTGACCTACAAAATAGTTTTTAAATGATCAGCACATTAAACATGAAATCATGTTTGAAGTTACTCAAGATTGATCGACAAACTACTCACATTGAAGCAGTTAACACAGCTAGAGTTACGCTCAACACTGAACCTCCTGTGTATCCTTTCTCCAAGACCAACTTTCCACCATACCAAAAAGCCAAAGCATAATTGCAGAAGAGAATAAAATTGGCTGATCCCATGCCTAAGCCACTTGCAAGTCCTTCATATACACCAGATCTGTATGCCTTCTCTAAGGACTTATTATACTTCTCGCAAGCCTCCTTTTCACCTGTGAACGATGCAACCTGTACAATGTAAAAGTTAGAGAAAGTATGTTACCTCTGATATAAATGACATCCCTCAAAGTAAAAACCAACATTTCATGTAAGATTAGCATTGCCATCCGTTAATAGTTGGCTTATTTCTTTCATCGCCATGACACATTTGGTTCATTAATGTTTAAAATGACAGGAAAATAAACATTAAGTTGTAAGGTTAAAGTCTTACTGTTCTGATGGAACTAATTGTTTGCTCAACTACATTGGCTGCATTAGAATAAGCTTTTTGTGAAAGCGAAGCCTTTCTAGACATGAAGAGGTACATGACACCAAGAACTATCGCCAGTGGAACAATGGGTGAAATCATAACAAGTGCTAGATGCCACCCCTTGATGAACGCAGTAACAAATCCTCCTATAAACATTGTCATGTACCTTATGAGCCTCCCTACCTGAGCATAAGCAAAAATTTTATATAACATATATACATATCCAAAACTTTTTTCTTTTAAGATTTTCAACAACACTCTCGTACCTTCTCGCCCATAGCATCTTGTATGACAAAAATGTCACCAGACATTTTCCCAATAACTTCCCCTGTATTTACTTCCTTATCAAAGAAACTAACATCTTGTCGCAGAGTACTTCTTAAATACAATACCCTTAGTCGTGCAGCTTGTCGCTCTGCAGTAAGCATCCAACATGACACCTCTACCAAACAAATATCACAAAATTTTTAGCAACTTAGAAAACAATTAGCACAAACAAAATATAGTTAGTTAAGACTTACGAAGCAATGCTGCTACACCTGAAGCCATGGCCAAATAAACCATTTTTAATGATACCTGAAAAATAGCATAGCTTAACAAGAGTCATGATTGTTCATAATATGCACATATGAAGGATTTAGCAACTTTTGTTGCTAAACAGCAATGTATATGTTAACAAATAACGATAGATTGACCACATCAGGTTTCTTCTTTGGGAAGTTTCATCAAACACCTTCTCTACATTATTTCCTCGCACTTTCATCTTCCTTGATTCTCATTATCTAGTTTCATCCAACACATTATCTACATAGTTAAGGTATTACTAGAGTCACGGGTGTTTCAGAAACAACATCTCTACCTCTCGTCCGAGAGTAGGAGCAAGAACTAGGGGGTGTGAAATGTGGCTGAGCTAGGATTTTCACCAACGAGTTCAAAATCTGAACAAGCAAACACATAAACTAGCCGATAGGGGTTCAGCATCTACCGTATAGATGAAAAAAATACTTTAGCCATGTATGAATAATAATTTTCATCGAAGAGGGTTCGGATGACACCTGACCACAAAGGGGCGCCGCCCTGGGGTATACACTCAACCTTCCACATATATCTCATTTTGTGAGATTTTACTGAATATGTTATTGTTGTAAATAATTGAAGTATGTTTCAATAAACATTCGACAATACTTTGCATAAGAAAACTCACACCTCATAGTTCACGTATGAAATTTATAAAAAACAAATATTTTAGGTGTATTTTTTATCCTTCGCTCTTAATCTTTTTATTTGACCATCTCAATTATACTATTGATCTTATGTGTTAATTCATTTAGTTATATTCTCAACATGTTGTCTCATATACAAGTCTAAATCTCCTTTTCCCCTAGGCTTGTTTTGATTCTATAATGTAGTGTATGACTATCTCATTTAGTTATTTTTTTTAAAAAAATACTTTATTTACTTAATTACATTTTCAACACGGCCTATCACATTCAAACGTGATCGTCTTCAATTTTGTACATCAACTTGTGTACGTAAAGAAGAGTTTGTCTATCTTCGAAAAGATAAAGTCGCGTAAAACCTTTAATATAGAGGCTTCAATCATCGTTAGGATTCGGGGAAAGGAGAATTTACATTTTTTTTAAAAAAAAAAATTCATAGTAATTAAGATAGCTCAGCTGAACTAAAAATCTTTGTGTGATTCAAAAGTGAAGAGGGAAACGGTATAAAAGGAACCGATCCACTCGTCAGACTCATGACCTAAAGATTGCAGGTTCGAATCATATCACTATTCCAGCCTAATCATTAAAACACTGTTCACGGGGATAAAAAGCCAGTAATAAGAGAAATGCATAGAACTAAGTGTTTCAAATATATGACATTTAAAATGACTGTAATACTTAAATATACAAACGCAAAGCGCAAACAATTTTACTAATAAATTGTTACAAAAATAAATTACCTTGGAAACTTCTTGAAGCACCCCTGAAGTTTGGTTTAATCCAAATGAGTCCACCAAATCTCCAAACAACACAGGCAAAATAATCTGAGCTAGTCCATTTCCAAAAGCACCAATTGTTCCCAAAAATATCAATATTATGTCAATATTATCAGCAAATGAAAAAAGCTTGTAAAATGCAATAGTATTAGTATTAATATTTCTCTCTTTTTTAATTTCATTTGCCTTTTGTGACATTTTTTCACTAAATATTGAAGAGGACCCTTCAAAACTATTGTTGTTATTAGTCATTTTTGGTCCTCTAGCAATTAATTGTTGAGCTAACAAGTAAGATATATTTGTAGATGGAATTTAATGTATTAAAATGGAATAATTAAATAAGAAACTAAATGTTTGCACGTTTGAGATTTTTTTTTAGGATATTCAAAAGATCAATTAGTTGGCTAATGAATCACAAAATATATATGGCAGCTGTGAAGTACTATAGTTTATTGATGAACAATCAACAATTAGTCCCTCATTAGTTATCGGTATAATACGTATACGTGTCATTTAGTTTGATCACAAATAGACACTTAAATTTGTATAAAATTGAAAAAATAGACAGGTTATTATTCGTCCTATGTTGCATCCTACCATGGCAATTCATGTCATACCTGTATTATGTCTTGTAAGATGTGTGTGTTTACTTATTTAATTTTATACAAGTTTAAGTGTCGATTTGTGCACACCCAAATTTGAAGGACATGGATGTCAACAGAAGACAAGTTAAAGGGCATAGTTAGGTATTATGTCTTAGTTTTGTGTTTTTTGAAAATGTCAAGATTGATATCCTTATGGGGGATTGTTGGATTTCGTAAGGTGTGAATCAGAATTGAATAGGTGTTTTCTCGAAAAGATATGTGGAAAAAGGATGCAATTTGAATAGTGCACTTTCACATTGAATATGTTGTGACTTTTCTGATGAATAACATATGTTCACACTATTCTTTGTTGACAATAAATATAAATTGCTTCTTCAAATTTTTAGTTAAGTAAATTCTTGATTACCTATTGTATTCATTGTACGCAACATCAAAGCGATTTATCCATTTCATCCTGAAAGAAAATAATCATATACCTCGAATACTAAGAAGGGATTAAGTTTTTTAATTTTTTTTTTTATATATATTTTAAATTCAGTAAACTTGGATTTTTATTTTTTATTTAAATTGATATATCAACTCACAAACTTGCACGTTGTTTAATAAATTTATTTAAATGGAACAAGCAAGCACGTCATGCAATAAATTAATTACTTTCCTGATGTTTAAATTACCAACATGACTTTTTTAAAAATAATTAGCATAAATCTTTGATATGGTTGATTATATTCTCTTAATTATTCAAAATCAAATTTGTTTAATGGAACAAGAACGCACGTCATTTCCTCTAAATTTAATAAAATTATTATACTGATGATCAACAATTATTTTTATATATTTTCCTCTCCACATGGCTGTACTTTTTTAATTGGATTTTATTGCTACAATTAAACACCTGGAATAAAATAATAATTAGCTACAAATTTTAAGAGATCTTATCTCAAATTTTATATATTGAAATTCGAAGTCTTTATTCTTTTTAATTATGTATTATTTTTTAAAATAAAAGAACGTGTCAAGTGTAATTTGCACTATTTTTGAGTTCGTCGTAGTTTTGTAATTTAAAGTGTTGCTATTACAAAAAAAAAAATTCATACTATTTTGGGATGAATTAATTCGAAATCTTGAACAATAATAACGGGATAAAATTCCTTAAGAACACACAGTTGGACTCATAAATAATTTAGCTTTTAGAGATAATGGTTAAAAACAATTCTGAAGTATCACTTTTTTGACTATTAATTGTTTGTGTTTCCTATTTGAACTATATATCACCAATTATTTATCAAAAATATATACCTCGAAGTTGACTAAACCAAGTGTCTGAATATAATCATCAAAAGATATGTGCCAACTTAATTTATGCATGAAATTTTGTCTACATACGCATAAAATTTTGTAGTAAGTCAAACTAACTCATATAAAATGGGACGGAGGAAATAATTATTTTGGTAGCCTATATAAGTGTGAATGTGGAAGTGTAAGGGCACATTCAAACTTTTTGATAGCTAAAATGGCATCATCAACAATTCTTTCTAGGAAAATGATTAAACTTTTATCCCCTACTCCTCCTTCACTTAGACAACACAATCTTTCTTTAATGGATTGCATAAATCTTCCTCAATATTCACCAATGGCCTTATTGTACCCCAAACCTGAAAATTATAACAAAAACCAAATATCACAAATTCTTGAAAACTCCCTTTCAAAAGTATTATCCTCTTATTATCCCTTTGCGGGACGAATCAAGGATAATAATACCTATGTCGATTGTGATGACACAGGTGCTGAGTATTTAAATGTCAAAATCAATTGTTCAATGTCCGAAATTCTCAACAACTCTTCTAATGATGTTGCGGATGTAGTCTTCCAACAAGACTTGCCTTGGTGTAGTACCTTGAATCGAAGTCCACTAGTGGTTCAATTAAGTCATTTTGATTGTGGCGGAATAGCAGTCAGTGCATGTATGTCACATAAAATTGCTGATGGATATAGTTTTGCTAAATTCATTAATGATTGGGCCACTACAGCTCGACACGTGGATTTCAAACCATCTCCTCAATTTAATGCATCTACTTTTTTTCCACTAATGGATGGTGGTCCAAATATTATGTCTATAAATGCTTCACCTGAATCACAACAACAACATGTGTCAAGAATGTACAATTTCTCATCCTCAAATTTGACAAGACTCAAAAATAGTATTACAGGAATACAAAATCCAACTCGTGTTGAAGTTGCCACAGCACTTATTCATAAATGTGGGGCGACTGCATCTATGGAAAATTTGGGCTTCTTTAAACCATCTCTAATGAGCCAGGTAATAAATTTACGCCCTCTAATTCCACTAGACACAATAGGAAATGCGACATGTGGCTATAGCACAATAGCAATGACAGAAAATGAGATACAGTTGTCTAACTATGTTGCTCAGTTGCAAAAAGTTAAACAACAAGTTCGAAACGAGTTGAAGAATCTAGATATGAATCAGATAGTCCCATATGCACTTGGAAAAATGAAAGGTGTTGTAGACATGATGGAGAAGGATATATTTGATATTTATTTATCAACAAGTGTGTGCAATTTTGGATTATATAGTAAGAATAATTTTGGATGGGGTAGCCCTATAAAAGTTACATATACAAAATATCCAGTGAAGAAAAGTATCATGCTTTTTGATGACCCGAGTGAAGAAGGGATAGATGCACTAATCACATTACCAGAAGATGAAATGTTAATTTTTCAGAAGGACAAAGAGCTTCTAAAGTATACTTCTCCAATTCCTGGTACAGCCAAATAAATTTAAGGGTTTGTATTTTATTTTATTTTTTATTTTGAGAATGTTTTACGAATTGATTTAAATTTATATTTCTTTTGGATCATGTAACATTTTTATGATTTGATAAATTTGATATTGATTTACCATACTATCTATGCTTTTTGCTAAATATAATATGATAGGGTCAAGTCAAATCCTCCACGTCTTAACGTTCACAACATAATGGTGATGGCTTAATATATTAAAAAAATGAAAGGATCGACTAATTCTTTTCAATTATTACAGTAGAAATGAAAATTTGCCAATTCCCAATAAGTAATCTAATTATTTAAAAAAAAAGAAAAAGAAATCAATTTTATCCAGAATAATGTTATTTTAAGCTTAACTAGTGCACGATATATAGTACATATTATGCTACATGTGATTAAAAATCTATCGGTCGGCTATAATGGCATGCATGAATCAAATTTTTAACTGATGATATAAATGAGTTTTTTTCTCAAAGTTTGATGATATATTTCAGTTTTTTCTCAATATATATATAACAAATACTTCATCCATCTTTTTTTTACTTATTAAATTTTGAATCGACACATCTATATATAGAAAAACAATGATTAGTATAGTGAGTTTATCATTTTACTCATATTAATTAATAAAGTCTTACACATATTATCCCGCAAGATGAATCAAGGATAATAATAACTATATCAATTGCTTCTCCAGTTGTTCAATCAATCGAATCATCATATCCTTATAGTATGAGAATATTCTACAAATTGTTATAAATTCAGATGTCTATCAGTAACCTGATTCTCAGAAAATAGTTGTTATATTATATTTAGCAATAATTATAAATATGAATATTTATAACCAACACTTTGATGATGCTAAAGGTTTTAGCAATTTTGGATATAATGACATTAATTCAATTTCCTCTAAATGTTTTTGCGACAATATAAGGACAACATATTGCCACTAAATGTCTATTTTATTGTTGTAATGATACAACATGTTAAATCTATGATTTTTTTTTTAATTTTAAGAACCCAAAATCATGTATTAATAAAATAAGACATAATACATATATATGCCATTTACCCTGACTTCAGCTAGTATTCATGCCCTCCAACATTGAGTGTACAAAAGTAAACACTTAAATTTATATAAAATTGAAAAAAAGAAACACATATCATACATGACATAATATACGTAACGTAGGGACACAAAATTACCATGTAGGACATCTTATAAGATTAGTTCCAATACAACTACATAAATATATATATATTTATCTTAAAAACATGAACTCCTAACTTGAATGTTAAATTACTATAATATCCCTAACTTAGGTTGTGACTTTTTCGATCAGTTGTGACTTTTCCTATAAGTTGTGAATTTTTTCAAAAGGTTGTGATTTTTCGATGAGTTGTGACTTTTCCAATGAGTTGTGACTTTTTCAATAAATTGTGACTTTTCCAAAGAGTTGTGACTTTTCCAAAGTGTTGTGACTTCTCGGAAAGGTCATGATTTTTGAGCTAAGACACAAAAACATTTGTTCATACTACTGTAAGATCCCATATCCGAAAATGGACCGCAAAACTGTTTTCCAGAAGTTGCAGGTGCGACTCACGGTCGCCACCCACGGACCGTAGGGTGACCCGCGACCCGTGTTGGTGGTCAGTGGTTCACACCTAAAACCTTTCCTAGAACTCACCCCAAAAATTTGGCTAAGGTAGACCTACACCAGGACCTACGGACTGTAGGTCAGACCACGGTCCGTGGTCCAGGGCTGTAGGTTAGACCCCCAAATTTCAGCCTCCAGTACAGATCGACGGATGACCAGCACAGACCGTCAGTCGATCGACAGTCCGTCAATCCCGTCCATCAGTCACTCCGACAGCAGTTAAGTCGGGGGTTTTTTGGTCTTTTTCTTATTCTTTTGACCCCTAAACTACGTCGTTTAGACCCTAAATTATGAAGTTTTAGTTAGTTTAAGCCTAGAAACATAACTAGAACTTACCTAAGTCAATTCATTAATCAAAATTAGAGCATAAGAGGAGAAAAGAGGTCAAGAACCCTAGTTCAAGAACACAACAAGATTCCGCCAGTTCCAGCCCAAAATCGAAAGATTTCTCCATGGAATTCGTCACCAGGTATGTGGGATTTCACTAGTGGGTTTCTTTCGCCCATTGGGTCCCTAGATTTCAGTCAGATTCTTGATTCCCTATTATTAACTAGACCTAGGGTCTCTAGAATTTCAGCAGATTATCATGAATTAGTTATTATGTGATTATCATGTTATTACTTCGTTTCTTGCATGAATTTCAGAACCCTAGCTTGGTAGTTCTTTAGTTCCTGAATTATACATGCTAGGTCAGATATTTGAATATTTCAGATGTGCATGCCTCAGTTTGAATGTTTCATTATCAGTATATAAATGTGCATTCTTAGTTTGCATGCCAGTATTTTGAGCTATACAGTATATTTCAGAAATTCAGTCATAATGTGTTAATCATTTAATCTATTGGGAGTAGCATAATACCGAGTTGGACTAGGATCAGCCACCCATATAGTCCCAGAACTACGAGCCACGTTGGTTGTAAGTCCCTTCTGTGGGCATCATTTTAGTGACCACACCAGCATTCCTCTACACCTTTGGCCGGGTGTATTGGGTCCTTTCGATGGGGCATATACATCGGAATCCACATTTAGCTCATGTGATTTTATTATCGATTATTAGTAAGGCTGGCAATTGGACAGGACCGGATCAACAGGATCGATTTTATCGGAACAGGTACCGGAACCGATCCTCGTTACCGGATTTAGTTAACGAAACCGGTTTTACCGGAAATTTTCAAATGTTCCGTTTGGTCCCTTAGTTACCGGATAGGAACCGGTTTGGACCGGACCGGAACCGGTTCTTACCGGATCATTGTTTACCGGTAATTTTTTTTATTTTTTTATTAACTTTAATTATTATATAATATTATATTATTAATTAATAAAATTATATTATTAAAAAACTTCAATCTAAAACTTTAAACTTTAAAGTTACTTTAAAGTTCAATTGAATTTAAGCTTAAACTTTAAACTTTAAAGTTTAAAATTGACTTTAAAGTTTAAATTTTAAAGTTTATATTGAATTTAAAGTTTAAAATTGACTTTAAAGTTTAAAGTTTATATTGAATTTAAAGTTTAAACCTTAAAATTTAATTTTATATTAAAGTTTAAACTAATATTAAAATAGTTGAAAATTAAATTTCTAAAATGACTTGGATTAAATATAAGAGACTATTTTAAAAAAAAATCAAGGCGAATAGCCGTATATTTATTCAAATAAATAAATTGTACAATACAATATTAGAAAGAGACAAAGAGTACATAATCTAGGTATTGAATATTAATTATTGTACTAACAATTGAAACTTTTTTTTAAATCTTTTCGTAACTTTTGTATCATTTCAAAAGAAACATTTTTTGGAACTTGTAATTATCGTTCTTCTTCCATTGCTTCCATGCCATCATCACTATTATCACCAAATATTTCATCTATTTCGTCTTCTATTTGGCTATTTAATTGTGGTAGTCCGGCATTTCTTCTTTCGGTATTGACCCAATCTCGAAACAACACTGATATTTCCAAACTATCCTTTGCTAATTAATATCGATGATCTCCAATCATAAATCTCGCCGCACTAAAGGCTTTCTTCGAAGCGACCGATGATGCTTGAATCGCTAGCACATCTCGAACAATCCTAGCAAGGGTCGGAAATTGATTTTCGCGATTCTTCCACCATATTAATATTGGAGCTTGAAGTTGTCCTTCTTCATGCCTAATCTTTTCCCGTGCCTGATTGAAATATAAATCAAAATCATTATTAGTAGATGCTTCAAGCTCAAGATAATCATCCATTCAATCATCCGTATCATCACTTCTACGTTTACAAGATGGAGGTTCAACTATTGGAATATTTTTTTCCATAGATTTATATGTATTATATAACTCTCTAGCTTTTATATATATGCTACTTTTACAATTTTCAACACTAGGAGTTTCATCATCTTTAATTTCTAAATTTGCATAAATCTTTTCAACCATTCTTTCAACACCTTTTAATTTGTAATTTGGGTTGAAAGTAGAGGAGTCAAATAGATTTGAGGAATAGGGAAAAAATATTTTTTGAATTTTTCAATCATAAAAGCAAGGGAATCTTCAAATCAATTTTTTCCTTTATATTTTGCAAATTCAGATGAAATAGCACAAATATTTACTAAAACAGAAGAAATAGTTGGATAATATTGACCAGAAGCAGCATTTGTTGCTTTATAAAAAACATTTAAAAATTCAATAAGTTCTTTTGTATTTTCCCAATCTTCATAGCCAATTTTCAAATTCGGGTCCACATTATGAGCATTAAAAACTAATTGTACCGGCTGTTGATAAATATAAGCAACTTGAAGCATTTCAAATAAAGAATTTCATCTAGTGCATACTTCTTTTGGAACTTTTCTATATTCAAGTCCACATTCTTTACAACGATTTTTAAATTCTATAATTCCAACTTTTATTTTAGATTTAAAAATCCAATTACAAGCAAGTCTAATTTTTCACAAGAAATTCCAAATTGAGAAATACCATCTTTTACTATCAAATTATACACATGTGCGGCATACTTAATATGAAAAGAATCATTATCAATTGGACAAAGTCTACATTTTAAATAATCAATTGCTTTTAAATTATTAGAAGCATTATCTAAAGCGACACTTATTATTTTATCACATATTCCATAAAATTGTAAAATAGAGCTTATTTTTGTTGCTATATAAGAACCGGTTTTAGTTTCTTCAACATATTTATATCCTAATATTCGTTTTTACATGTTCCATTCATGGTCAATCCAATGGACAGTAATTGTAAAATAATCATTACCATTAGGACTACGTCCCATATCAGAAGTAATAGATAATCTACAATCATAATAAACAAATAAACAACGAAGAAAATGACAATATTCTTTTTGATATTTAAAAAGATCACTTTTAATTGTACTTCTTGGAATACCTTCATAATCTGAGTTATACAATTCCCGAATATACTGAATAAAACCAGGATGTGAAGGAAATGAAAAAGGCAAACCACAAACAGCAACCATTTTAGCTAATTCTCTATGATCTTTTTCTTTACTATATGTGCGGTGTGTGCTTCGGCTAGTCGGGTTAGTCATATTTAATACACTTTGAACCATATTAGAACCTCCAACTTCCATAGAATTTTCAGGTATGGATATTCCATTTCTATTAGCCCTTTCTATATCATCTAGGCAAGCAAATTCTTTATTACACTTTCTCAAATGTGTTCTTAGTCGTCTTGTTCCCCATTGTGTACCCGTAGTTACATGTTTCATGATCAATTTACATTTCGTGCAAGTAACAGTAGTTTTTTCCTCATTTTGTACCAAAAATTTCAATACTAAAGATCTTTTAACATGTACAACGGTCTTTGAAAAAGTAGGTAAAGAGGGAACTTCATCTTGTTTCGGTAATTCGGTAGCCGGACTAGTAGGGGTAGGGGTCCCATCATCTTCCTCATTTATTTCTACTTCCTCATCTAATTCTTCCTCAAAATTAGTAAAACATCTATTTAAAGTTTCATGATCTACTTCATTTTCGAAATTAAATTCAATAGGTCGTGAGTCTCGTGTATAAGAAGTTTCATCAACATGAGTATAATCATTAGTATTAATTCAAAATCTAGGAGGTGGCAAATTTTTAGAATTAGAACTACTTCCTCCTCCCCTATTATTTTTTCTTTCCGACATTGGTCTTTTACCACTATATTTTTCCAAATTCATGTCAAGTTTAAAATAATTAATATTATGAAAAACAAGCAAAGATAATATTAAAAAAATAACTTAATTAATAAACAAATAAAAAATTAAAGTTGGAACGAATGTACCGAACGTCTACGTAAAAGTAGACGTATAACCAAAGCCGAAATTGAGAGATGCCAATTGAAGCTTCCGATTTACTTCAAATAAATCTCCGAAATTCGAAGTCCAAGTCAATATCACAAAATAATAATTATGAATTTATGAGAGATTGAAAATTAAGAGATTTTATAAGATATTAATGAAATAGTTTGTGAATTTGTGATTTAAATGAAAAAATATGGGTATATTTATAATGTTAAGGGGTAGAGAGGGGTGGGGGGCAATTTGGAGCCATTTTGGGCCCCAGCCCAATGGCTAATTATAACGTTCAATTTTAAAAATAATAATAATAATTAATTTATTCGTTGAACCGGACAGGAACTGGTTCTTACCGGACCGGAACCGGATCAATCGGATAAAAATTCGAGTTCCATTTTGCTTTAAAGAGACCTTCTTGGACAGGTTTTTCCCAAGAGAGCTAATGGAGGCGAAAGCTCAGGAATTTATGAACTTAAGGCAACGTAGCATGACAGTCCAAGAGTACGGGCTCAAGTTTACCCAACTTTCCAGGTATGCTCCTCACATGGTTGCTGATTCCAGGGCTCAGATGAATAAGTTCCTATATGGAGTATCAGACTTGGTGAAGACAGAATATAGAAATGTTATGTTGCTGGAAAATATGAGTATCTCTAGGCTCATTACTCATGCTCAACAGGTTGAGAGTGATAAGCTTAGGGGACAAGCTAAGAAGAACAAGAAGGCTAGGATTAGGAATTATGACTATTCTCAGCAGAAATCGAGTGGTGTAAATTGCTCACAGGGTCAGCAGAAATGTTCAGCTCCAGCACCTTCATCAGCTAGTGTTTCGTCCTCCAAGTTTAGACAAGATAAAAAAGGTAGGGCATCAGGCTCTAAATCTCAGGGAAGTGTTTCAGGAACCAAAACCTACCCAACTTGCCCTAAGTGTGGTAAAAACCATCCGGGAGAGTGCCTTGCAAGAAAGGAATGATGTTTTGGGTGTGGTCAGTCTAGTCACAGATTGAGGGATTGTCCTTCTAAATAGGGTCAAGGAGGAAATGGTAGAGCTCAAGCCACAACTTCAGCGGCACCAGCAAGTCGCCTGACTCAGCAAGGTAACTCATCTGGTACAGGTGGCAGACAACGCCAAAACAGGCTCTATGCTCTCCAGGCTCGCCAGGATCAGAAAAATTCTCCTGATGTAGTCATTGGTACGTTACGAGTCTTTGATCTCGATGTTTATACTTTGTTAGATCCAGGGGCTACTTTTTCTTTTGTAACTCCTTATATAGTAGTTAAGTTTGATATTAGTCCAGAAACTCTCTCAGAACCTTTCTCTGTCTCTACTCCAGTCGGTGACCCAGTTATAGCTAGACGGGTATACAGAAATTGCCCTGTCATAATCTTTCAGAAAGTCACCTCAGCAGATCTTGTAGAGTTAGAAATGGTAGACTTCGATGTCATTTTAGACATGGATTGGTTACATTCCTGTTATGTCTCAATCGATTGTAGAACTAGGATTGTTTGTTTTCAGTTTCCAGATGAGCCAATCTTAGAATGGATGGGTAGTAACTTAGCGCCTATGGGTCGATTCCTTTCTTACCTTAAGACCAGAAATATGATCTCTAAGGGTTATCTCTATCATGTAGTTCGGGTTAAAGATTCAAGCTCCGAACCCCTAACTATTGAGTCAGTTCCATTGGTTAATGAGTTTCCAGAAGTGTTTCCAGAAGATCTTTTCGGAGTTTCTCCCGAAAGGGGAATCGACTTTGGAATTGATCTACTTCCAGATACCCATCCTATTTTTATTCATCCTTACAGAATGGCTCCAACCGAGCTTAAGGAATTGAAAGAGCAGTTGAAAGACCTTTTAGATAAGGGCTTCATCAGACCTAGTATTTCGCCATGGGGTGCACCAGTGTTGTTCGTGAAGAAGATGGATGGTTATCTCAGAATGTGCATTGACTATAGGCAGTTGAATAAGGTCATAGTCAAGAGTAAGTATCACATCCCAGGATTGATGACTTATTTGACCAACTCCAGGGTGCTAGTCATTTCTCAAAGATAGACCTCAGATCGGGTTATCATCAGCTCAAAGTCAGAGATAGTGACATTTCGAAGAAGGCCTTCAAAACTCGGTATGGTCATTATGAATTTGTAGTAATGTCATTTGGACTAACCAATGCTCCTGCAACTTTTATGGACTTGATGAACAGAGTGTTCAAGCAGTAGTTGGACTTGTTCGTTATCATCTTTATTGATGATATCCTCAAGCATGCAAGTCACTTGAGATTTGTTCTGCAAACTCTCAAGATCATCAGTTATTCGCTAAGTTTAGCAAGCGCGAGTTTTGGCTGCAGTTAGTTGCTTTCCTTGGGCATATAGTATCCAGCGAAGGGATCCGAGTGGATTCCCAAAAAATAGAAGCAGTGAAACAATGGCCCAGACCTACCTCTCCTACAAATATCAGAAGTTTCTTGGGTCTAGAAGGTTTGTGGAAGGATTTTCATGACTCAGAATAAGGTCAAGTTCCGGTGGTCAGATGATTGTGAGAAAAACTTTGCAGAACTGAAAACTAGGCTGACTACAGCTCTTGTTTTGACTCTACCAGAGGGTTCAGACGGTTATGTGATTTATTGTGATGCATCCAGAGTCGGTCTAGGTAAGGTTATAGCTTATGCTTCCAGACAGCTTAAGGTGCATGAGAAGAACTATTTGACTCATGACCTCAAGCTTGTAGCAGTGGTGTTTGCACTCAAGATTTGGAGGCACTACTTGTATGGTGTTCATGTAGATGTGTTTACAGACCATAAGAGCCTTCAGTATGTGTTCACCCAGAAAGAGTTGAATCTTCGCCAAAAAAGATGGCTTGAGTTCCTCAAGGATTATGACATGAGTGTTCATTACCATCCTGGTAAGCAAATGTAGTAGCAGATGCCCTAAGCAAATTATCTATTGGTAGTGTAACATATATTGCTCGAACTCAAGGGTGCAGTCCATTAACAGAGAGTTGAGGTATTCTACCAAGAGGGAAATGGTGTGCTTCGCTATTAAGGTCGATTATGTGTTTCTAATGTGGCCGAGTTGTGACAACAGATTCTTGCAGAAGCCCATAACTCCAGGTATTTTATTCATCCAGGCGCTAGTAAGATGTACCATGATCTGCGGGAAGTCTTTTGGTAGAATGACATGAAGAGGGAAATAGCAAATTTTGTGGCTAAGTGCCCCAATTGTCAGTAAGTAAAAGTAGAGCATCAGAAACTAGGGGGTATGACTCAAGAAATCGACATTCCTACTTGGAAGTGGGAAGTAATCAACATGGATTTCATCACAGGCTTACCTCGTACTCGCAGACAGCATGACTCCATTTGGGTGAAAGTTAACAGGGTCACTAAGTCTTTTTGCTTTTTGGCGGTCAAGACTATAGATTCGGCAGAGGACTACGCCAATCTTTACATTAATGAGATAGTCAGGTTGCATGGGGTTTCTTTGTCTATCATCTCAGATAGAGGTCCTCAGATTACCTTTCATTTCTGGAAGTCATTTCAGAAAGGTCTTGGTACTCAGGTTAATCTTAGCACATCAATTCATCCACAAACGGATAGTCAGGCAGAGCGTACCATTCAGACCTTAGAAGACATGTTGAGAGCTTGTGTGATCGACTTCAAGGGTAGTTAGGATGATAGCCTTCCTCTTATAGAGTTCGCCTATAATAATAGCTACCATTCCAGCATTCAGATGGCCCCTTATGAGGCATTATATGGGCGTAGGTGTAGATCTCCTGTTAGTTGGTTTGAAGTAGGTGAAGCAGTCTTGATAGGGCCAAACTCAGTCCTTTATGCGATGTAGAAAGTGCAACTCATTAGAGATAGACTTAAGACAACCTAGAGTCGCCAGAAGTCTTATGCAGATGTAAAGAGAAGGGAACTAGAGTTCCAAGTTGATGATTGGATTTTCTTGAGAGTGTCACCTATGAAAGGGGTGATGAGATTTGGCAAGAAAGGGAAGCTCAGTCCTAGATATGTAGGCCCTTATAAGATTCTGAAAATGATTGGTAAAGTGGCTTATGAGTTAGAATTGCCAGCAGAATTAGCAATAGTGCATCCAATCTTTCACATTTCACTATTGAAGAAGTGTGTGGGTGACCCAGCATCGGTAGTGCCAGTAGAGAGTGTGGCCGTGAAAGATAGTCTTTCGTATGGGGATGTACCAGTTGAGATTCTTGATCGTCAGGTTAGAAGATTGAGAAACAAAGAAGTGACTTTAGTCAAGATTTGGTGGAGGAGTCAGTTCGTAGAGGGAGCTACTTGGGAAGCAGAAGCAGCCATGAATTCCAAGTATCCTCACCTCTTTCCTTCCGATTCCACTCCAGCTTGAGGTATTAGTTCCTCTTCAGTTTTTCAGTTATTCATGCGCAGATTCAATCTTAATATCATGTTTTCTCAATTTGTATTTGCATTTACAACGTATTTCCATGTTCTTGGAACTTAGTTCAGTCAGAAATCAGTTTTAGTATTTTAGTGTTAGGGATTACAGCCCTCTCCCTTCATTTCAGCTAGTTAGTCTTCATTCGAGGACGAATATTTCCAGGGGGAGATAATGTAACACCCCGTATCCGAAAATGAACATCAAAACTGTTTTCAGAAGTTGCAGGTGCGACTCATGGTCGCCACCGATGGACCGTAGGGTGGCCCACGGCCCATGTTGGTGGTCCGTGGTTCACACCTAAAACCTTTCCCAGAACTCAGCCTAAAAGTTTGGCTATGGGTAGACCCACACCAGGACCTACAGACCGTAGGTCAGACCACGGTCCGTGGTCTAGGGCCGTAAGTCAGACCCCCAAATTTCAGCATCTAGTACTGATCAATACATGACCAGCACGGACCATCAATTGATCGACGGTCTGTCAGTCACTCCGACAGCAGTTAAGTCGGGGGTCTTTCGGTCTTTTCCTTATTCATTTGACCCCTAAACTACGTCGTTTAGACCCTAAATTATGAGGTTTTAGTCAGTTTAAGCTTAGAAACATAACTAGAACTTATCTAAGTCAAATCATTAATCAAACTTAGAAAAATTAAAGCGTAAGAGGAGAAAAAAGGTCAAGAACCCTAGTTCAAAAACGTAGCAAGATTCCATCAGTTCCAGCCCAAAATCGAAAGATTTCTCCATGGAATTCGTCACCAGGTATGTGGGATTTCACTAGTGGGTTCCTTTCGCCCATTGGATCCTAGATTTCAGTCAGATTCTTGATTCTCTATTATTAACTAGACTTAGGATTTTTAAAACTTCAGCAGATTATCATGAATTAGTTATTTAAATGTTCCAAATCAGATTATCATGTTATTACTTTGTTTCTTGCATGAATTTCAGAACCCTAGCTTAGTAGTTCTTTAGTTCCAGAATTATACATGCTAGGTTAGATATTTCATATTTCAGATTTACATGCCTCAGTTTGAATGTGTCATTATCAATATATAAATGTGCATTCTCAGTTTGCATGTCAGTATTTTGAGCTATCTAGTATATTTCAGAAATTCAGTCATAATGTGTTAATCATTTAATCTATTGGGAGTAGCAGAATACCGAGTTGGACTAGGGTCAGTCACCCATATAGTCCCAGAACTACGAGCCACGTAGGTTGTAAGTCCTTTTTATGGGCATCATTTTAGTGATAACACCAGCATGCCTCTATATCTTTGGCCGGGTGTATTGGGCCCTCTCGATGGGGCGTATACATCGGAATCCACATTTAGCTCATGTGGTTTTATTATTGATTATTAGTAGCTCCCACAGTTCAATCAGACTCTATTGCATTGACCACATTTTCGTATAGTCAATATTCAGTCTCAGCATGTTATCATTTGGTCATTGCATTCAGTTAGCTCAGTGTTCAGTAGCTATACAATGTTCAGATTATACTCTTGATTTATTGCTTGTTCAGTTATATGTTTATTTTAGTTTTACTCTATCTTGCATGCTCAGTACCTTTCAAGTACTGACGCATACTCTGCGCTACATCTTCTTGTGATGTAGGTTCAGATTCTCAGCATTCAGTTCACGCTTAGATCGGTCCCCGATCTCTAGTTCAGCAGCATAAGTGGTGAGTCTTCATTCGTCGAGGACAATAGTCATGTTATATTTTCAGTATTTCAGTCTTTTAGTTTCAGTTTTGCTAGACTTAGCTGGGGCATGTCCCAGCACTTCTAGTCAGTTAGAGGCTAATATCGTCTATAAGGTAATATTACTGAGATACGATTAATTACATTATTACACCTCATCCAATTGACATAAATATATACATTATTGCATTGAACTAATAAAAAATTTCATTGACCATCTTCGTAGGTTCGTGTGAATAAGAGATATATATATGACGGTCAACATTGAACATTCACAAAAGAATCCACAATATTATTTTGTGCAAAGCTCATTATTCAAATGTTTGCTTAAATAAGCAATACAATATACTTTAACATATATTTTCTGAATTGGTAATCATGTGCAAAGCACGTGCCGAAAAACCTGTGTGTGTGTGTGTATATATATATATATATATATACACACACACATTGGCGGATCCAGAAATTTTATATTATGGGTGCTCAACTTTTTTAGCTCAAAAATTACTACTTAAATTGGGTGCTCAATTAATACATTTCAATTAAATACTAATTTTTTATACATAAATATTACTGTTTGTCACAAAAGGCAGTGGGTGCTTAAGCACCCATTATGCACAAGGTAGATCCGCCACTGTATACACATATATATTGTCTCTTAATTTATATGATTTACTTATTTTTTAAAATTAATTTTAAAAAAAGGACATATTTATATATTTAATAATAATTTAACTTTATAATACTCATTATAATTTATAAAACACAAAAATCTATCGCTTATATTAAATCATAAATTCAAATAAAAGTCTTTCTTTTTAAACTTCATCCTAAATCATAAAGCCATCTGTAACACTGAGATGGCAACCAAAACCACGTGAAATAATATTGAGAATAGGACTATTAGTTACAATGACAAAATTACCCTCAATAAAATGAATTAATGATCTAAAGCACACATGTTGATATCCTCACTCTTCTAATATAGTAAAAATTTATTAGAAACGTTCTCAAATGGGTAACTACCAAAAAATTATCTCCTTTGCAAAAACATAAATTCAAGTTTTAATATTCATATTTGAGGGGGAGTGTTAGAGACTCATAAAGTTATATGTTTCCTTGTATATAATATTCTAGTTGATTCTTAGGGATTTAGATATTTAGTTACCTTAGTTAGTCTTTTCTTTACCTGTATTTAAATCATTGTCTTCTTTGGATAATATACATTGAAATAACTCCATACTTTCGTTTCAACAAGCACAAACAAAATATAGTTAGTTAAGACTTACGACGAAATGCTGCTACACCTGAAGCCATGGCCAAATAAACCATTTTTAATGATACCTGAAAAATAACATAGCTTAACAAGAGTCATGATTGTTCATAATATGCACATATGAAGGATTTAGCAACTTTTGTTGCTAAACAGCAATGCATATGTTAACGAATAACGATAGATTGACCACATCAGGTTTCTTCTTTGGGAAGTTTCATCAAACACCTTCTCTACATTATTTCCTCGCACTATCATCTTCCTTGATTCTCATTATCTAGTTTCATCCAACACAATATCTAATTAGTTAAGGTATTACTAGAGTCACAGGTGTTTCAGAAACAACATATCTACCTCTCGTCCGAGAGTAGGAGCAAGAACTAGGGGGTGTGAAATGTGGCTGAGCTAGGATTTTCACCAACGAGTTCAAAATCTGAACAAGCAAACACATAAACTAGCCGATAGGGGTTCAACATCTACCGTATAGATGAAAAAAATATTTTAGCCATGTATGAATAATAATTTCCATCGAAGAGGGTTCGGATGACACCTGACCACAAAGGGGCGCCGCCCTGGGGTATACACTCAACCTTCCACATATATCTCATTTTGTGAGATTTTACTGAATATGTTATTGTTGTAAATAATTGAAGTATGTTTCAATAAACATTCGACAATACTTTGCATAAGAAAACTCACACCTCATAGTTCACGTATGAAATTTATAAAAAACAAATATTTTAGGTGTATTTTTTATCCTTCGCTCTTAATCTTTTTATTTGACCCTCTCAATTATACTATTGATCTTATGTGTTAATTTATTTAGTTATATTCTCAACATGTTGTCTCATATACAAGTCTAAATCTCCTTTTCCCCGAGGCTTGTTTTGATTCTATAATGTAGTGTATGACTATCTCATTTAGTTATTTTTTTAAAAAAAATACTTTATTTACTTAATTACATTTTCAACACGGCCTATCACATTCAAACGTGATCGTCTTCAATTTTGTACATCAATTTGTGTATGTAAAGAAGAGTTTGTCCATCTTCGAAAAGATAAAGTCGCGTAAAACCTTTAATATAGAGGCTTCAATCATCGTTAGGATTCGGGGAAAGGAGAATTTACATTTAAAAAAAAAAAAGAGAGTCATAGTGATTAAGATAGCTCAGCTAAACTAAAAATCTTTATGTGATTCAAAAGTGAAGAGGGAAACGGTATAAAAGGAACCGATCCACTCATCATACTCATGACCTAAAGATTACAGGTTCGAATCATATCACTATTCCAGCCTAATCATTAAAACATTGTTCACAGGGATAAAAAGCCAATAATAAGAGAAATGCATAGAACTAAGTGTTTCAAATATATGACATTTAAAATTAAATGACTGTAATACTTAAATATACAAACGCAAAGCGCAAACAATTTTACTAATAAATTGTTACAAAAATAAATTACCTTGGAAACTTCTTGAAGCACCCCTGAAGTTTGGTTTAATCCAAATGAGTCCACCAAATCTCCAAACAACACAGGCAAAATAATCTGAGCTAGTCCAGTTCCAAAAGCACCAATTGTTCCCAAAAACATCAATATTATGTCAATATTATCAGCAAATGAAAAAAGCTTGTAAAATGCAATAGTATTAGTATTAATATTTCTCTCTTTTTTAATTTCATTTGCCTTTTGTGACATTTTCTCACTAAATATTGAAGAGGACCCTTCAAAACTATTGTTGTTATTAGTCATTTTTGGTCCTCTAACAATTAATTGTTGAGCTAGCAAGTAAGATATATTTCTAGATGGAATTTAATGTATTAAAATGGAATAATTAAATAAGAAACTAAATGTTTTGCACGTTTGAGATTTTTTTTAGGATATTCAAAAGATCAATTAGTTGGCCAATGAATCACAAAATACATATGGCAGCTGTGAAGTACTATAGTTTATTGATGAACAATCAACAATTAGTCCCTCATTAGTTATCGGTATAATACGTATACGTGTCATTTAGTTTGATCACAAGTAGACACTTAAATTTGTATAAAATTGAAAAAATAGACAGAATATTATTCGTCCTATGTTGCATCCTACCATGGCAATTCGTGTCATACCTGTATTATGTCTTGTAACATGTGTGTGTTTACTTATTTAATTTTATACAAGTTTAAGTGTCGATTTGTGCACACCCAAATTTGAAGGACATGGATGTCAACTGAAGACAAGTTAAAGGGCATAGTTATGTATTATGTCTTAGTTTTGTGTTTTTTGAAAATGTCAAGATCGATATCCTTATGGGGGATTGTTGGATTTCGTAAGGTGTGAATCAGAATTGAATAGGTGTTTTCTCGAAAAGATATGTGGAAAAAGGATGCAATTTGAATAGTGCACTTTCACATTGAATATGTTGTGACTTTTCTGATGAATAACATATGTTCACACTATTCTTTGTTGACAATAAATATAAATTGCTTCTTCAAATTTTTAGTTAAATTTTTAGTTAAGTAAATTCTTGATTACCTATTGTATTCATTGTAAGCAACATCAATACCTCGAATACTAAGAAGGGATTAAGTTTTTTAAAAAAAATTTTTATATATATTTTAAATTCAGTAAACTTGGATTTTTATTTTTTATTTTAATTGATATATCAACTCACAAACTTGCACGTTGTTTAATAAATTTATTTAAATGGAACAAGCAAGCACGTCATGCAATAAATTAATTACTTTCTTGATGTTTAAATTACCAACATGATTTTTTTAAAAATAATTAGCATAAATCTTTGATATGGTTGATTATATTCTCTTAATTATTCAAAATCAAATTTGTTTAATGGAACAAGAACGCACGTCATTTCCTCTAAATTTAATAAAATTATTATACTGATGATCAACAATTATTTTTATATATTTTCCTCTCCACATGGCTGTACTTTTTTAATTGGATTTTATTGCTACAATTAAACACCTGGAATAAAATAATAATTAGCTACAAATTTTAAGAGATCTTATCTCAAATTTTATATATTGAAATTCGAAGTCTTTATTCTTTTTAATTATGTATTATTTTTTAAAATAAAAGAACGTGTCAAGTGTAATTTGCACTATTTTTGAGTTCGTCGTAGTTTTGTAATTTAAAGTGTTGCTATTACAAAAAAAAAATTCATACTATTTTGGGAGGAATTAATTCGAAATCTTGAACAATAATAACTGGATAAAATTCCTTAAGAACACACAGTTGGACTCATAAATAATTTAGCTTTTAGAGATAATGGTTAAAAACAATTCTGAAGTATCACTTTTTTGACTATTAATTGTTTGTGTTTCCTATTTGAACTATATATCATCAATTATATATATCTCGAAGTTGACTAAACCAAGTGTCTTAATATAATCATCAAAAGATATGTGCCAACTTAATTTATGCATGAAATTTTGTCTACATACGCATAAAATTTTGTAGTAAGTCAAACTAACTCATATAAAATGGGACGGAGGAAATAATTATTTTGGTAGCCTATATAAGTGTGAATGTGTAAGTGTAAGGGCACATTCAAACTTTTTGATAGCTAAAATGGCATCATCAACAATTCTTTCTAGGAAAATGATTAAACTTTTATCCCCTACTCCTCCTTCACTTAGACAACACAATCTTTCTTTAATGGATTGCATAAATCTTCCTCAATATTCACCAATGGCCTTATTGTACCCCAAACCTGAAAATTATAACAAAAACCAAATATCACAAATTCTTGAAAACTCCCTTTCAAAAGTATTATCCTCTTATTATCCCTTTGCGGGACGAATCAAGGATAATAATACCTATGTCGATTGTGATGACACAGGTGCTGAGTATTTAAATGTCAAAATCAATTGTTCAATGTCCGAAATTCTCAACAACTCTTCTAATGATGTTGCGGATGTAGTCTTCCAACAAGACTTGCCTTGGTGTAGTACCTTGAATCGAAGTCCACTAGTGGTTCAATTAAGTCATTTTGATTGTGGCGGAATAGCAGTCAGTGCATGTATGTCACATAAAATTGCTGATGGATATAGTTTTGCTAAATTCATTAATGATTGGGCCACTACAGCTCGACACGTGGATTTCAAACCATCTCCTCAATTTAATGCATCTACTTTTTTTCCACTAATGGATGGTGGTCCAAATATTATGTCTATAAATGCTTCACCTGAATCACAACAACAACATGTGTCAAGAATGTACAATTTCTCATCCTCAAATTTGACAAGACTCAAAAATAGTATTACAGGAATACAAAATCCAACTCGTGTTGAAGTTGCCACAGCACTTATTCATAAATGTGGGGCGACTGCATCTATGGAAAATTTGGGCTTCTTTAAACCATCTCTAATGAGCCAGGTAATAAATTTACGCCCTCTAATTCCACTAGACACAATAGGAAATGCGACATGTGGCTATAGCACAATAGCAATGACAGAAAATGAGATACAGTTGTCTAACTATGTTGCTCAGTTGCAAAAAGTTAAACAACAAGTTCGAAACGAGTTGAAGAATCTAGATATGAATCAGATAGTCCCATATGCACTTGGAAAAATGAAAGGTGTTGTAGACATGATGGAGAAGGATATATTTGATATTTATTTATCAACAAGTGTGTGCAATTTTGGATTATATAGTAAGAATAATTTTGGATGGGGTAGCCCTATAAAAGTTACATATACAAAATATCCAGTGAAGAAAAGTATCATGCTTTTTGATGACCCGAGTGAAGAAGGGATAGATGCACTAATCACATTACCAGAAGATGAAATGTTAATTTTTCAGAAGGACAAAGAGCTTCTAAAGTATACTTCTCCAATTCCTGGTACAGCCAAATAAATTTAAGGGTTTGTATTTTATTTTATTTTTTATTTTGAGAATGTTTTACGAATTGATTTAAATTTATATTTCTTTTGGATCATGTAACATTTTTATGATTTGATAAATTTGATATTGATTTACCATACTATCTATGCTTTTTGCTAAATATAATATGATAGGGTCAAGTCAAATCCTCCACGTCTTAACGTTCACAACATAATGGTGATGGCTTAATATATTAAAAAAATGAAAGGATCGACTAATTCTTTTCAATTATTACAGTAGAAATGAAAATTTGCCAATTCCCAATAAGTAATCTAATTATTTAAAAAAAAAGAAAAAGAAATCAATTTTATCCAGAATAATGTTATTTTAAGCTTAACTAGTGCACGATATATAGTACATATTATGCTACATGTGATTAAAAATCTATCGGTCGGCTATAATGGCATGCATGAATCAAATTTTTAACTGATGATATAAATGAGTTTTTTTCTCAAAGTTTGATGATATATTTCAGTTTTTTCTCAATATATATATAACAAATACTTCATCCATCTTTTTTTTACTTATTAAATTTTGAATCGACACATCTATATATAGAAAAACAATGATTAGTATAGTGAGTTTATCATTTTACTCATATTAATTAATAAAGTCTTACACATATTATCCCGCAAGATGAATCAAGGATAATAATAACTATATCAATTGCTTCTCCAGTTGTTCAATCAATCGAATCATCATATCCTTATAGTATGAGAATATTCTACAAATTGTTATAAATTCAGATGTCTATCAGTAACCTGATTCTCAGAAAATAGTTGTTATATTATATTTAGCAATAATTATAAATATGAATATTTATAACCAACACTTTGATGATGCTAAAGGTTTTAGCAATTTTGGATATAATGACATCAATTCAATTTCCTCTAAATGTTTTTGCGACAATATAAGGACAACATATTGCCACTAAATGTCTATTTTATTGTTGTAATGATATAACATGTTAAATCTCTGATTTTTTTTTAATTTTAAGAACCCAAAATCATGTATTAATAAAATAAGACATAATACATATATATGCCATTTACCCTGACTTCAGCTAGCATTCATGCCCTCCAACATTGAGTGTACATAAGTAAACACTTAAATTTATATTAAATTGAAAAAAAAGATACACATATCATACATGACATAATATACGTAACATAGGGACACAAAATTACCATGTAGGACATCTTATAAGATCAGTTCCAATACAACTACATAAATATATATATATTTATCTTAAAAACATGAACTCCTAACTTGAATGTTAAATTACTATAATATCCCTAACTTAGGTTGTGACTTTTTCGATCAGTTGTGACTTTTCTTATAAGTTGTGAATTTTTTCAAAAGGTTGTGATTTTTCGATGAGTTGTGACTTTTCCAATGAGTTTTGACTTTTTCAACAAATTGTGACTTTTCCAAAGAGTTGTGACTTTTTCAAAGAGTTGTGATTTTTCCAAAGTGTTGTGACTTCTCGGAAAGGTCATGATTTTTGAGCTAAGACACAAAAACATTTGTTCATACTACTGTAAGATCCCATATCCGAAAATGGACCGCAAAACTGTTTTCCAAAAGTTGCAGGTGTGACTCACGATCGCCACCCACGGACCGTAGGGTGACCCACGACCCGTGTTGGTGGTCAGTGGTTCACACCTAAAACCTTTCCCAGAACTCACCCCAAAAATTTGGCTAAGGGTAGACCCACACCAGGACCTACGGACCGTAGGTCAGACCACGGTCTGTGGTCCAGGGCTGTAGGTTAGACCCCCAAATTTCAGCCTCCAGTACGGATCGACGGATGACCAGCACGGACCGTCAGTCGATCGACGATCCGTCAATCCTGTCCATCAGTCACTCCGACAACAGTTAAGTCGGGGGTCTTTTGGTCTTTTTCTTATTCGTTTGACCCCTAAACTATGTCGTTTAGACCCTAAATTATGAAGTTTTAGTCAATTTAAGCCTAGAAACATAACTAGAACTTACCTAAGTCAATTCATTAATCAAAATTAGAGCATAAGATGAGAAAAGAGGTCAAGAACCAGAGTTCAAGAACGCAACAAGATTCCGCCAGCTCCAGCCCAAAATCGAAAGATTTCTCCATGGAATTGTCACCAGGTATGTGGGATTTCACTAGTGGGTTTCTTTCGCCCATTGGGTCCCTAGATTTCAGTCAGATTCTTGATTCCCTATTATTAACTAGACCTACGGTCTCTAGAATTTCAGCAGATTATCATGAATTAGTTATTATGTGATTATCATGTTATTACTTCGTTTCTTGCATGAATTTCAGAACCCTAGCTTGGTAGTTCTTTAGTTCCTGAATTATACATGCTAGGTCAGATATTTGAATATTTCAGATGTACATGCCTCAGTTTGAATGTTTCATTATCAATATATAAATGTGCATTCTTAGTTTGAATGCCAGTATTTTGAGCTATATAGTATATTTCAAAAATTCAGTCATAATGTGTTAATCATTTAATCTATTGGGAGTAGCATAATACCGAGTTGGACTAGGGTCAGTCACCCATATAGTCCCAGAACTACGAGCCACGTAGGTTGTAAGTCCCTTCTGTGGGAATCATTTTAGTGATCACACCAGCAGTCCTCTACACCTTTGGCCGGGTGTATTGGGTCCTTTCGATGGGGCATATACATCGAAATCCACATTTAGCTCATGTGATTTTATTATCGATTATTAGTAAGGCTGGCAATTGGACAGGACCGGATCAACAGGACCGATTTTATCGGAACCGGTACCGGAACCGATCCTCGTTACCGGATTTATTTACCGGAATTGGTTTTACCGGAAATTTCCAAATGTTCCGTCCTGTCCCTTAGTTACCGGATAGGAACCGGTTTGGACCGGACCGGAACCGGTTCTTACCGGATCATTGTTTACCGGTAATTTTTTTTATTTTTTTATTAACTTTAATTATTATATAATATTATATTATTAATTAATAAAATTATATTATTAAAAAACTTCAATCTAAAACTTTAAACTTTAAAGTTACTTTAAAGTTTCAATTGAATTTAAGTTTAAACTTTAAACTTTAAAGTTTAAAATTGACTTTAAAGTTTAAATTTTAAAGTTTACATTGAATTTAAAGTTTAAAATTGACTTTAAAGTTTAAAGTTTATATTGAATTTAAAGTTTAAACCTTAAAATTCAATTTTATATTAAAGTTTAAACTAATATTAAAATAGTTGAAAATTAAATTTCTAAAATGACTTGGATTAAATATAAGAGACTATTTTTTAAAAAAATCAAGGCGAATAGCCGTATATTTATTCAAATAAATAAATTGTACAATACAATATTAGAAAGAGACAAAGAGTACATAATCTAGGTATTGAATATTAATTATTGTACTAACAATTAAAACTTTTTTTAAAATCTTTTCGTAACTTTTGTATCATTTCAAAAGAAACATTTTTGGGAACTTGTAATTATCGTTCTTCTTCCATTGCTTCCACGTCATCATCACTATTATCACCAAATATTTCATCTATTTCGTCTTCTATTTGGCTATTTAATTGTGGTAGTCCGGTATTTCTTCTTTCGGCATTGACCCAATCTCGAAACAACACTGATATTTCTAAACTATCCTTTGCTAATGAATATCGATGATTTCCAATCATAAATCTCGCCGCACTAAACGCTTGCTCCGAAGCGACCGATGATGCTTGAATCGCTAGCACTAGGGTCGGAAATTGATTTTCGCGATTCTTCCACCATACTAATATTGGAGCTTGAAGTTGTCCTTCTTCATGCCTAATCTTTTCCCGTGCCTGATTGAAATATAAATCAAAATCATTATTAGTAGATGCTTCAAGCTCAAGATAATCATCCATTCAATCATCCGTATCATCACTTCTAGGTTTACAAGATGGAGGTTCAACTATTGGAATATTTTTTTCCATAGATTTATATGTATTATATAACTCTCTAACTTTTATATGTATGCTACTTTTACAATTTTCAACACTAGGAGTTTCATCATCTTTAATTTCTAAATTTGCATAAATCTTTTCAATCATTCTTTCAACACCTTTTAATTTGTAATTTGGGTTGAAAGTAGTAGCAGTCAAATAGATTTGAGGAATAGGGAAAAAATATTTTTTGAATTTTTTAATCATAAAAGCAAGGGAATCTTCAAATCAATTTTTTCCTTTATATTTTGCAAATTCAGATGAAATAGCACAAATATTTACTAAAACAGAAGAAATAGTTGGATAATATTGACCAGAAGCAGCATTTGTTGCTTTATAAAAAACACTTAAAAATTCAATAAGTTCTTTTGTATTTTCCCAATCTTCATAGCCAATTTTCAAATTCGGGTCCACATTATGAGCATTAAAAACTAATTGTACCAGCTCTTGATAAATATAAGCAACTTGAAGCATTTCAAATAAAGAATTTCATCTAGTGCATACTTCTTTTGGAACTTTTCTATATCCAAGTCCACATTCTTTACAACGATTTTTAAATTCTATAATTCTAACTTTTATTTTAGCTTTAAAAATCCAATTACAAGCAAGTCTAATTTTTTCACAAGAAATTCCAAATTAAGAAATACCATCTTTTACTATCAAATTATACACATGTGCGGCACACTTAATATGAAAAGAATCATTATCAATTGGACAAAGTCTACATTTTAAATAATCAATTGCTTTTAAATTATTAGAAGCATTATCTAAAGTGACACTCATTATTTTATCACATATTCCATAAAATTGTACAATAGAGCTTATTTTTGTTGCTATATAAGAACTGATTTTAGTTTCTTCGACATATTTATATCCTAATATTCGTTTTTACATGTTCCATTCACGGTCAATCCAATGGACAGTAATTGTAAAATAATCATTACCATTAGGACTACGTCCCATATCAGAAGTAATAGATAATCTACAATCATAATAAACAAATAAACAACGAAGAAAATGACAATATTCTTTTTGATATTTAAAAAGATCACTTTTAATTGTACTTTTTGGAATACCTTCATAATCTGGGTTATACAATTCCCGAATATACCGAATAAAACCAGGATGTGAAGGAAATGAAAAAGGCAAACCACAAACAACAACCATTTTAGCTAATTCTCTATGATCTTTTTCTTTACTATGTGTGTGGTGTGTGCTTCGGCTAGCCCGGTTAGTCATATTTAATACACTTTGAACCATATTAGAACCTCCAACTCCCATAGAATTTTCAGGTATGGGTATTCCATTTCTATTAGCCCTTTCTATATCATCTAGGCGAGCAAATTCTTTATTACACTTTCTCAAATGTGTTCTTAGTCGTCCTGTTCCCCATTGTGTACCCGTAGTTACATGTTTCATGATCAATTTACATTTCGTGCAAGTAACAGTAGTTTTTTCCTCATTTTGTACCAAAAATTTCCATATTAAAGATCTTTTAACATGTACATCGGTCTTTGAAAAAGTAGGTAAAGAGGGGACTTCATCTTGTTTCGGTAATTCGGTAGCTGGACTAGTAGGGGTAGGGGTCTCATCATCTTCCTCATTTATTTCTACTTCCTCATCTAATTCTTCCTCAAAATTAGTAAAACATCTATTTAAAGTTTCATGATCTACTTCATTTTCGAAATTAAATTCAATAGGTCGTGAGTCTCGTGTAAAAGAAGTTTCATCAACATGAGTATAATCATTAGTATTAATTCAAAATCTAGGAGGTGACAAATTATTAGAATCAGAACTACTTCCTCCTCCCCGATTATTTTTTCTTTCCGACATTGGTCTTTTACCACTATATTTTTCCAAATTCATGTCAAGCTAAAAATAATTAATATTATGAAAAACATGCAAAGATAATATAACAAAAAAATTAACTTAATTAATAAACAAATAAAAAATTAAAGTTGGAACGAATGTACCGAACGTCTACGTAAAAGTAGACGTATAACCAAAGCCGGAATTGAGAGATGCCAATTGAAACTTCTGATTTACTTCAAATAAATCTCCGAAATTCGAAGTCCAAGTCAATATCACAAAATAATAATTATGAATTTATGAGAGATTGAAAATTAAGAGATTTTATAAGATATTAATGAAATAGTTTGTGAATTTGTGATTTAAATGAAAAAATATGGGTATATTTATAATGTTAAGAGGTAGAGAGGGGTGGGGGGAAATTTGGAGCCGTTTTGGGCCCCAGCCCAACGGCTAATTATAACGTTCAACTTTAAAATAATAATAATAATAATAATTAATTTGACCGTTGAACCGGACAGGAACCGGTTCTTACCGAACCGGATAATCAGATAAAAATCCGGGTTCCATTTTGCTTTAAAGAGACCTTCTTGGACAGGTTTTTCCCAAGAGAGCTAATGAAGGCGAAAGCTCAGGAATTTATGAACTTAAGGCAACGTAGCATGACAGTCCAAGAGTACGGGCTCAAGTTTACCAAACTTTCCAGGTATGCTCCTCACATGTTTGCTGATTCCAGGGCTCAGATGAATAAGTTCCTATATGGAGTATCAGACTTGGTGAAGACAGAATATAGAAATGCTATGTTGCTTGAAAATATGAGCATCTCTAGGCTCATGACTCATGCTCAACAGGTTGAGGGTGATAAGCTTAGGGGACAAGCTAAGGAGAACAAGAAGGCTAGGATTAGGAACTATGACTATTCTCAGCAGATAACGGGTGGTGTAAATTGCTCACAGGAAATTTTCAGCTACAGCACCTTCTTCAGCTAGTGTTTCGTCCTACAAGTTTAGACTAGATAAAAAAGGTAGGGCATCAGGCTCTAAATCTCAGGGAAGTGTTTCAGGAATTAAAACCTGCCCAACTTGCCCTAAGTATGGTAAAAACCATCCGGGAGAGTGCCTTGCAAGAAAGGAATGATGTTTTGGGTGTGGTCAGTCTGGTCACAGATTGTGGGATTGTCCTTCTAAATAGGGTTAAGGAGGAAATGGTAGAGCTTAGGCCACAACTTCAGCGACACCAGCAAGTCGCCTGACTCAGCAAAGTAACTCATCTGGTACAAGTGGCGGACAGCGCCAAAACAGGCTCTGTGCTCTCCATGCTCACCAGGATCAGAAAAATTCTCCTGATGTAGTCATTGGTACGTTACGAGTCTTTGCTCTCGATGTTTATACTTTGTTAGATCCAGGGGCTACTCTTTCCTTTGTAACTCCTTATATAGTCCAGAAACTCTCTCAGAACCTTTCTCTGTCTCTACTCCAGTCGGTGACCCAGTTATAGCTAGACGGGTATACAGAAATTGCCCTGTCATAATCTTTCAGAAAGTCACCTCAGCAGATCTTGTAGAGTTAGAAATGGTAGACTTCGATGTCATTTTAGACATGGATTGGTTACATTCTTGTTATGTCTCAATCGATTGTAGAACTAGGATTGTTTGTTTTCAGTTTCCAGATGAACCAATCTTAGAATGGATGGGTAGTAACTTAGCGCCTATGGGTCGATTCATTTCTTACCTTAAGACCAGAAAGATGATCTCTAAGGGTTATCTCTATCATCTAGTTCGGGTTAAAGATTCAATCTCCGAACCCCTAACTATTGAGTCAGTTCCAGTGGTTAATGAGTTTCCAAAAGTGTTTCCAGAAGATCTTTTTGGAGTTTCTCCCGAAAGGGGAATCGACTTTGGAATTGATCTACTTCCAGATACCCATCCTATTTTTATTCATCCTTACAGAATGGCTCCAACCGAGCTTAAGGAATTGAAAGAGCAGTTGAAAGACCTTCTAGATAAGGGCTTTATCAGACCTAGTATTTCGCCATGGGGTGCACCAGTGTTGTTCGTGAAGAAGATGATGGTTATCTCAGAATGTGCATCGACTATAGGCAATTGAATAAGGTCATAGTCAAGAGTAAGTATCACATCCCAGGATTGATGACTTATTTGACCAACTCCAGGGTGCTAGTCATTTCTCAAAGATAGACCTCAGATCGGGGTTATCATCAGCTCAAAGTCAGAGAGAGTGACATTTCGAAGACAGCCTTCAAAACTCGGTATGGTCATTATGAATTTGTAGTAATGTCATTTGGACTAACCAATGCTCCTGCAACTTTTATGGACTTGATGAACAGAGTGTTCAAGCAGTACTTGGACTTGTTCGTTATCATCTTTATTGATGATATCCTCAAACAAGCAAGTCACTTGAGATTTGTTCTGCAAACTCTCAAGATCATCAGTTATTCGCTAAGTTTAGCAAGTGCGAGTTTTTGCTGCAGTTAGTTGCTTTACTTGGGCATATAGTATCCAGCGAAGGGATCCGAGTGGATTCCCAAAAAATAGAAGCAGTGAAACAATGGCCCAGACCTACCTCTCCTACAAATATCAAAAGTTTCTTGGGTTTATAAGGTTTGTGGAAGGATTTTCATGACTCAGAAAAAGGTCAAGTTCCGGTGGTTAGATAATTGTGAGAAAAACTTTGTAGAACTGAAAACTAGGTTGACTACAACTCTTGTTTTGACTCTACTAGAGGGTTCAGACGGTTATGTGATTTATTGTGATGCATCCAGAGTCGGTCTAGGTAAGGTTATAGCTTATGCTTCCAGACAGCTTAAGGTGCATGAGAAGAACTATCCGACTCATGACCTCAAGCTTGTAGCAGTGGTGTTTGCACTTAAGATTTGGAGGCACTACTTGTATAGTGTTCATGTAGATGTGTTTACAGACCATAAAGAGTCTTCAGTATGTGTTCACCGATAAAGAGTTGAATCTTCGCCAAAAAGGATGGCTTGAGTTCCTCAAGGATTATGACATGAGTGTTCATTACCATCCTGGTAAGCAAATGTAGTAGCAGATGCCCTTAGCAGATTATCTAGTGGTAGTGTAACATATGCTAAGGAAGAAAGAAAAGAGCTAGCAAAGGATGTTCACAGGCTTGCTCATTTAGGAGTTCGTGTTATGAACATTTTAGGTGGTGGTGTGATAGTTCAAAATGGCTCAGAATCTTCATTGGTAGTGGAGGTTAATGAAAAGCAAGATAGTGATCCGATATTGCTCGAACTCAAGGGTGCAGTCCATTAACAGAGAGTTGAGGTATTCTACCAAGAGGGAAATGGTGTGCTTCGCTATTAAGGTCGATTATGTGTTTCTAATGTGGCCGAGTTGTGACAACAGATTCTTGCAGAATCCCATAACTCTAGGTATTTTATTCATCCAGGCGCTAGTAAGATGTACCATGATCTGCGGGAAGTCTTTTGGTAGAATGACATGAAGAGGGAAATAGCAAATTTTGTGGCTAAGTGCCCCAATTGTCAGCAAGTAAAAGTAGAACATCAGAAACTAGGGGGTATGACTCAAGAAATCGACATTCCTACTTGGAAGTGGGAAGTAATCAACACGGATTTCATCACAGGCTTACCTCGTACTCGCAGACAGCATGACTCCATTTGGGTGAAAGTTGACAGGTCACTAAGTCTTTTTGCTTTTTGGCGGTCAAGACTATAGATTCGGCAGAGGACTACGCCAAGCTTTACATTAATGAGATAGTCAGGTTGCATGGGGTTTCTTTGCCTATCATCTCAGATAGAGGTCCTTAGATTACCTCTCATTTCTGGAAGTCATTTCAGAAAGGTCTTGGTACTCAGGTTAATCTTAGCACATCATTTCATCCACAAACGAATAGTCAGGCAGAGCATACCATTCAGACCTTAGAAGACATGTTGAGAGCTTGTGTGATCGACTTCAAGGGTAGTTGGGATGATCACCTTCCTCTTATAGAGTTCGCCTACAACAATAGTTACCATTCCAGCATTCAGATGGCCCCTTATGAGGCATTGTATGGGCGTAGGTGTAGATCTCCTGTTAGTTGGTTTGAAGTAGGTGAAGCAATCTTGATAGGGCCAAACTCAGTCCTTTATGCGATGTAGAAAGTGCAACTCATTAGAGATAGACTTAAGACAGCCTAGAGTCGCCAGAAGTCTTATGCAGATGTAAAGAGAAGGGAACTAGAGTTCCAAGTTGATGATTGGGTTTTCTTGAGAGTGTCACCTATGAAAGGGGTGATGAGATTTGACAAGAAAGGGAAGCTCAGTCCTAGATATGTAGGCCCTTACAAGATTCTGAAAATGATTGGTAAAGTGGCTTATGAGTTAGAGTTGCCAGCAGAATTAGCAGTAGTGCATCCAATCTTTCACATTTCACTATTGAAGAAGTGTGTGGGTGACCCAGCATCGGTAGTTCCAGTAGAGAGTGTGGCCGTGAAAGATAGTCTTTCGTATGGGGATGTACCAGTTGAGATTCTTGATCGTCAGGTTAGAAGATTGAGAAACAAAAAAGTCACTTTAGTCAAGGTTTGGTGGAGGAGTCAGTCCGTAGAGGGAGCTACTTGGGAAGCAAAAGCAGCCATGAATTCCAAGTATCCTCACCTATTTTCTTCCGATTCCACTCCAGCTTGAGGTATTAGTTCCTTTTCAGTTTTTCAGTTATTCATGCGTAGATTCAGTCTTAATATCATGTTTTCTCAGTTTGTACTTGCATTTACAACGTATTTCCATGTTCTTGGAACTTAGTTCAGTCAGAAATCAGCTTCAGTATTTTAGTGTTAGGGATTACAACCCTCTCCCTTCATTTCAGCTAGTTAGTCTTCATTCGAGGACGAATATTTCCAAGGGGGGGATAATGTAACACCCCGTATCCAAAAATGAACATCAAAACTGTTTTCAGAAGTTGCAGGTGCGACTCACGATCGCCTCTGATGGATCGTAGGGTGGCCGACGGCCCGTGCTGGTGGTCCATGGTTCACACCTGAAACCTTCCCCAGAACTCAGCCTAAAAGTTTGGCTATGGGTAGACCCACACCAGGACCTACGGACCGTAGGTCAGACCACGGTCCATGGTCTAGGGCCATAAGTCTGACCCCCAAATTTCAGCATCCAGTACGGATCAATAGATGACCAGCACGGACCGTCAGTTGATCGACGGTCTGTCAGTCACTCCGACAGCAGTTAAGTCGGGGGTCTTTATGTCTTTTCCTTATTCATTTGACCCCTAAACTACGTCGTTTAGACCCTAAATTATGAGGTTTTAGTCAGTTTAAGCTTAGAAACATAACTAGAACTTACCTAAGTCAAATCATTAATCAAACTTAGAAAACTTAGAGCGGAAGAGGAGAAAAGAGGTCAAGAACCCTAGATCAAAAACGCAGCAAGATTCCATCAGTTCCAGCCCGAAATCGAAAGATTTCTCCATGAAATTCGTCACCAGGTATGTGGGATTTCACTAGTGGGTTCCTTTCGCCCATTGGATCCCTAGATTTCAGTCAGATTCTTGATTCTCTATTATTAACTAGACTTATGATTTCTAGAACTTCAGCAGATTATCATGAATTAGTTATTTAAATGTTCCAAATCAGATTATCATGTTATTACTTTGTTTCTTGCATGAATTTCAGAACCTTAGCTTAGTAGTTCTTTAGTTCCCGAATTATACATGCTAGGTTAGATATTTCATATTTCAGATTTACATGCCTCAGTTTGAATGTGTCATTATCAGTATATAAATGTGCATTCTCAGTTTGCATGTCAGTATTTTGAGCTATCTAGTATATTTCAGAAATTCAGTCATAATGTGTTAATCATTTAATCTATTGGGAGTAGCATAATACCGAGTTGGACTAGGGTTAGTCACCCATATAGTCCCAGAACTACGAGCCACGTAGGTTGTAAGTCCTTTTTATGGGCATCATTTTAGTGATAACACCAGCATGCCTCTATATCTTTGGCCGGGTGTATTGGGTCCTCTCGATGGGGCGTATACATCGGAATCCACATTTAGCTCATGTGGTTTTATTATCAATTATTAGTAGCTCCCACAGTTCAATCAGACTCTATTGCATTGACCACATTTCCGTATAGTCAATATTCAGTCTCAGCATGTTATCATTTGGTCATTGCATTCAGTTAGCTCAGTGTTCAGTAGCTATATCATGTTCAGATTATACTCTTGATTCATTGTTTGTTCAGTTATATGTTTATTTTAGTTTTACTCTATCTTGCATGCTCAGTACCTTTCAAGTACTGACGCATACTCTACGCTACATCTTCTTGTGATGTAGGTTCAGATTCTCAGCATTCAGTTCACGCTTAGATCGGTCCCCGATCTCTAGTTCAGCAGCATCAGTGGTGAGTCCTCATTCTTTGAGGACAATAGTCATGTTATCTTTTCAGTATTTCAGTCTTTTAGTTTCAGTTTTGCTAGACTTAGCTGGGGCATGTCCCAGCACTTCTAGTCAGTTAGAGGCTAATATCGTCTATAAGGTAATATTACTGAGATACGATTAATTACATGATTACACCTCATCCAATTGACATAAAAATATACATTATTGCATTGAACTAATAAAAAATTTCATTGACCATCTCCGTAGGTTCGTGTGAATAAGAGATATATATATATGACGGTCAACATTGAACATTCACAAAAGAATCCACAATATTATTTTGTGCAAAACTCATTATTCAAATGTTTGCTTAAATAAACAATACAATATACTTTAACATATATTTTCTGAATTGGTAATCATGTGCAAAGCACGTGCCGAAAAACCTGTGTGTATATATATATATATATATATATATATACACATATATATTGTCTCTTAATTTATATGATTTACTTATTTTTTAAAATTAATTTTAAAAAAAGGACATATTTATATATTTAATAATAATTTAACTTTATAATACTCATTATAATTTATAAAACACAAAAATCTATCGCTTATTTTAAATCATAAATTCAAATAAAAGTCTTTCTTTTTAAACTTCATCCTAAATCATAAGGCCATCTGTAACACTGAGATGGCAACGAAAACCACGTGAAATAATATTGAGAATAGGACTATTAGTTGTAATGACAAAATTACCCTCAATAAAATGAATTAATGATCTAAAGCACACATGTTGATATCCTCACTCTTCTAATATAGTAAAAATTTATTAGAAACGTTCTCAAATGGGTAACTACCAAAAAATTATCTCCTTTGCAAAAACATAAATTCAAGTTTTAATATTCATATTTGAGGGGGAGTGTTAGAGAATCATAAAGTTATATGTTTCCTTGTATATAATATTCTAGTTGATTCTTAGGGATTTAGATATTTAGTTACCTTAGTTAGTCTTTTCTTTACCTGTATTTAAATCATTGTCTTCTTTGGATAATATACATTAAAATAACTCCATACTTTCGTTTCAACAAGCACAAACAAAATATAGTTAGTTAAGACTTACGACGAAATGCTGCTACACCTGAAGCCATGGCCAAATAAACCATTTTTAATGATACCTGAAAAATAACATAGCTTAACAAGAGTCATGATTGTTCATAATATGCACATATGAAGGATTTAGCAACTTTTGTTGCTAAACAGCAATGCATATGTTAACGAATAACGATAGATTGACCACATCAGGTTTCTTCTTTGGGAAGTTTCATCAAACACCTTCTCTACATTATTTCCTCGCACTATCATCTTCCTTGATTCTCATTATCTAGTTTCATCCAACACAATATCTAATTAGTTAAGGTATTACTAGAGTCACAGGTGTTTCAGAAACAACATATCTACCTCTCGTCCGAGAGTAGGAGCAAGAACTAGGGGGTGTGAAATGTGGCTGAGCTAGGATTTTCACCAACGAGTTCAAAATCTGAACAAGCAAACACATAAACTAGCCGATAGGGGTTCAACATCTACCGTATAGATGAAAAAAATATTTTAGCCATGTATGAATAATAATTTCCATCGAAGAGGGTTCGGATGACACCTGACCACAAAGGGGCGCCGCCCTGGGGTATACACTCAACCTTCCACATATATCTCATTTTGTGAGATTTTACTGAATATGTTATTGTTGTAAATAATTGAAGTATGTTTCAATAAACATTCGACAATACTTTGCATAAGAAAACTCACACCTCATAGTTCACGTATGAAATTTATAAAAAACAAATATTTTAGGTGTATTTTTTATCCTTCGCTCTTAATCTTTTTATTTGACCCTCTCAATTATACTATTGATCTTATGTGTTAATTTATTTAGTTATATTCTCAACATGTTGTCTCATATACAAGTCTAAATCTCCTTTTCCCCGAGGCTTGTTTTGATTCTATAATGTAGTGTATGACTATCTCATTTAGTTATTTTTTTAAAAAAAATACTTTATTTACTTAATTACATTTTCAACACGGCCTATCACATTCAAACGTGATCGTCTTCAATTTTGTACATCAATTTGTGTATGTAAAGAAGAGTTTGTCCATCTTCGAAAAGATAAAGTCGCGTAAAACCTTTAATATAGAGGCTTCAATCATCGTTAGGATTCGGGGAAAGGAGAATTTACATTTAAAAAAAAAAAAGAGAGTCATAGTGATTAAGATAGCTCAGCTAAACTAAAAATCTTTATGTGATTCAAAAGTGAAGAGGGAAACGGTATAAAAGGAACCGATCCACTCATCATACTCATGACCTAAAGATTACAGGTTCGAATCATATCACTATTCCAGCCTAATCATTAAAACATTGTTCACAGGGATAAAAAGCCAATAATAAGAGAAATGCATAGAACTAAGTGTTTCAAATATATGACATTTAAAATTAAATGACTGTAATACTTAAATATACAAACGCAAAGCGCAAACAATTTTACTAATAAATTGTTACAAAAATAAATTACCTTGGAAACTTCTTGAAGCACCCCTGAAGTTTGGTTTAATCCAAATGAGTCCACCAAATCTCCAAACAACACAGGCAAAATAATCTGAGCTAGTCCAGTTCCAAAAGCACCAATTGTTCCCAAAAACATCAATATTATGTCAATATTATCAGCAAATGAAAAAAGCTTGTAAAATGCAATAGTATTAGTATTAATATTTCTCTCTTTTTTAATTTCATTTGCCTTTTGTGACATTTTCTCACTAAATATTGAAGAGGACCCTTCAAAACTATTGTTGTTATTAGTCATTTTTGGTCCTCTAACAATTAATTGTTGAGCTAGCAAGTAAGATATATTTCTAGATGGAATTTAATGTATTAAAATGGAATAATTAAATAAGAAACTAAATGTTTTGCACGTTTGAGATTTTTTTTAGGATATTCAAAAGATCAATTAGTTGGCCAATGAATCACAAAATACATATGGCAGCTGTGAAGTACTATAGTTTATTGATGAACAATCAACAATTAGTCCCTCATTAGTTATCGGTATAATACGTATACGTGTCATTTAGTTTGATCACAAGTAGACACTTAAATTTGTATAAAATTGAAAAAATAGACAGAATATTATTCGTCCTATGTTGCATCCTACCATGGCAATTCGTGTCATACCTGTATTATGTCTTGTAACATGTGTGTGTTTACTTATTTAATTTTATACAAGTTTAAGTGTCGATTTGTGCACACCCAAATTTGAAGGACATGGATGTCAACTGAAGACAAGTTAAAGGGCATAGTTATGTATTATGTCTTAGTTTTGTGTTTTTTGAAAATGTCAAGATCGATATCCTTATGGGGGATTGTTGGATTTCGTAAGGTGTGAATCAGAATTGAATAGGTGTTTTCTCGAAAAGATATGTGGAAAAAGGATGCAATTTGAATAGTGCACTTTCACATTGAATATGTTGTGACTTTTCTGATGAATAACATATGTTCACACTATTCTTTGTTGACAATAAATATAAATTGCTTCTTCAAATTTTTAGTTAAATTTTTAGTTAAGTAAATTCTTGATTACCTATTGTATTCATTGTAAGCAACATCAATACCTCGAATACTAAGAAGGGATTAAGTTTTTTAAAAAAAATTTTTATATATATTTTAAATTCAGTAAACTTGGATTTTTATTTTTTATTTTAATTGATATATCAACTCACAAACTTGCACGTTGTTTAATAAATTTATTTAAATGGAACAAGCAAGCACGTCATGCAATAAATTAATTACTTTCTTGATGTTTAAATTACCAACATGATTTTTTTAAAAATAATTAGCATAAATCTTTGATATGGTTGATTATATTCTCTTAATTATTCAAAATCAAATTTGTTTAATGGAACAAGAACGCACGTCATTTCCTCTAAATTTAATAAAATTATTATACTGATGATCAACAATTATTTTTATATATTTTCCTCTCCACATGGCTGTACTTTTTTAATTGGATTTTATTGCTACAATTAAACACCTGGAATAAAATAATAATTAGCTACAAATTTTAAGAGATCTTATCTCAAATTTTATATATTGAAATTCGAAGTCTTTATTCTTTTTAATTATGTATTATTTTTTAAAATAAAAGAACGTGTCAAGTGTAATTTGCACTATTTTTGAGTTCGTCGTAGTTTTGTAATTTAAAGTGTTGCTATTACAAAAAAAAAAATTCATACTATTTTGGGATGAATTAATTCGAAATCTTGAACAATAATAACGGGATAAAATTCCTTAAGAACACACAGTTGGACTCATAAATAATTTAGCTTTTAGAGATAATGGTTAAAAACAATTCTGAAGTATCACTTTTTTGACTATTAATTGTTTGTGTTTCCTATTTGAACTATATATCACCAATTATTTATCAAAAATATATACCTCGAAGTTGACTAAACCAAGTGTCTGAATATAATCATCAAAAGATATGTGCCAACTTAATTTATGCATGAAATTTTGTCTACATACGCATAAAATTTTGTAGTAAGTCAAACTAACTCATATAAAATGGGACGGAGGAAATAATTATTTTGGTAGCCTATATAAGTGTGAATGTGGAAGTGTAAGGGCACATTCAAACTTTTTGATAGCTAAAATGGCATCATCAACAATTCTTTCTAGGAAAATGATTAAACTTTTATCCCCTACTCCTCCTTCACTTAGACAACACAATCTTTCTTTAATGGATTGCATAAATCTTCCTCAATATTCACCAATGGCCTTATTGTACCCCAAACCTGAAAATTATAACAAAAACCAAATATCACAAATTCTTGAAAACTCCCTTTCAAAAGTATTATCCTCTTATTATCCCTTTGCGGGACGAATCAAGGATAATAATACCTATGTCGATTGTGATGACACAGGTGCTGAGTATTTAAATGTCAAAATCAATTGTTCAATGTCCGAAATTCTCAACAACTCTTCTAATGATGTTGCGGATGTAGTCTTCCAACAAGACTTGCCTTGGTGTAGTACCTTGAATCGAAGTCCACTAGTGGTTCAATTAAGTCATTTTGATTGTGGCGGAATAGCAGTCAGTGCATGTATGTCACATAAAATTGCTGATGGATATAGTTTTGCTAAATTCATTAATGATTGGGCCACTACAGCTCGACACGTGGATTTCAAACCATCTCCTCAATTTAATGCATCTACTTTTTTTCCACTAATGGATGGTGGTCCAAATATTATGTCTATAAATGCTTCACCTGAATCACAACGACATGTGTCAAGAATGTACAATTTCTCATCCTCAAATTTGACAAGACTCAAAAATAGTATTACAGGAATACAAAATCCAACTCGTGTTGAAGTTGCCACATCACTTATTCATAAATGTGGGGCTACTGCATCTATGGAAAATTTGGGCTTCTTTAAACCATCTCTAATGAGCCAGGTAATAAATTTACGCCCTCTAATTCCACTAGACACAATAGGAAATGCGACATGTGGCTATAGCACAATAGCAATGACAGAAAATGAGATACAGTTGTCTAACTATGTTGCTCAGTTGCAAAAAGTTAAACAACAAGTTCGAAACGAGTTGAAGAATCTAGATATGAATCAGATAGTCCCATATGCACTTGGAAAAATGAAAGGTGTTGTAGACATGATGGAGAAGGATATATTTGATATTTATTTATCAACAAGTGTGTGCAATTTTGGATTATATAGTAAGAATAATTTTGGATGGGGTAGCCCTATAAAAGTTACATATACAAAATATCCAGTGAAGAAAAGTATCATGCTTTTTGATGACCCGAGTGAAGAAGGGATAGATGCACTAATCACATTACCAGAAGATGAAATGTTAATTTTTCAGAAGGACAAAGAGCTTCTAAAGTATACTTCTCCAATTCCTGGTACAGCCAAATAAATTTAAGGGTTTGTATTTTATTTTATTTTTTATTTTGAGAATGTTTTACGAATTGATTTAAATTTATATTTCTTTTGGATCATGTAACATTTTTATGATTTGATAAATTTGATATTGATTTACCATACTATCTATGCTTTATGCTAAATATAATATGATAGGGTCAAGTCAAATCCTCCACGTCTTAACGTTCACAACATAATGGTGATGGCTTAATATATTAAAAAAATGAAAGGATCGAATAATTCTTTTAAATTATTACAGTAGAAATGAAATCTAGAAATCAACTTTATCCAGAATAATGCTATTTTAAGCCATATTAACTAGTGCACGATATATAGTACATATTGTGCTGCATGTGATTAAAAAGCTACCGGCCATAATGACTGAACCAAGCTTTCAAACGATGACATTTATCAATGAGTTTTTTTTCAAAGTTTGATGACATGTTTGAATTTTTTTAAATAATAAATACTCCCTCCGTTTCTTTTTTACTTGTTAAATTTTGAATTGGCACACCTATTAAAAAAATAATGATTGAACGAGCAATTTGAATTACTGTAGACTAGTTTCCTCCCATATACCCCACAGATGCATATTTCCTACCACTGAAGGAAATAGAGAAAACTGCTAATTCCACCCACGTCATAAACGGATGCTCAAGTTGCCCACTCATGGTTGTATGTGAAAAATAATTTCTTTTGTTTAGCAACAGTCTTATAAGGATGATGCTTTCCCTGTGCCTTATCAATAATTAATAAGGAAAATCGGGCTAAAGATAACTACTTTTTGCTCACCCGGCAAATCCTACCATTGTATTTCCTTTTTTCATTTGGATCCTATCAACTTGGAGAGTGTCTAGATTAAGACACTTCTCGTATTCGGACTATCAAGATCGACTAGATGAGAGTGTGGCTGACATGGTAAAAGAACAAATCAACCACAGTTTTCTGAACCCCTTATCCTACTAATTAAATGTTGCTTAATTAGTTGAATATTGAAGATTTAGCTTAGAAAGATTGCTAATTCCGCAAAATGCTCTTAGAACGTGTTGTGTCACGTAGAAGAAAAGGGCAACATGTTCATATACTTTTGATAGGATAATATCATATATTATATGTAGGGCGGATCATGGTTATATTTAAAAAATCAAATCTAATCGTAATCCGAATTAAATTGATTAAAAAAATTGATATTTGGTTTTATTTGTTTGGTTTGGGTATTACTTAAAAACAACCGCAAAAATAACCAAATCGAACAGAGAAATTAGACATATATTATTCATGAATAAAATGTAAATATTTCGTTAAATTTTAATTAACTTGAGTCTTTAACTTTACCATTTTCTCAAGCCCAACACTTAAATTTTAGCTCAACTATTACAACCCCAAGTCCAAGTCCATCAAAATCCATTACTTTAGTATTTATCTACCCTACCTCACATAAGATAGTCACATTTTTCTTAATTGAATCACTTTGTTCGTGTAATAATAATTATAGTATTGCTTAATTGCTTAATTGAACTCACAGTAGATTTCCTGTAGATAGTTCATGTAGTAGGTGTCTATGTCTATCGAGATACATATGTCCTCAAAATATTTATTACTTTCAAACCAAAAAAATAAGAATAAAAATGAACCAAACCGAGAATAACCAAATCGACAGTTATTTTTTTCGTTTGGATTGATTTGGTTTAAAAAATTTAAAAATCGACTTAGATTGGTTTGATTTTGGTTTTAATCAATAACCGCTCCAAACTAAACCACAAACACCCCTAATTATATGTGCATGTTGTTGGATTTGTGTAAGGTGTGATCTGAAAAATATAATTAGCAGTAATTAAGTTATCGTCGTTAGTTAATAATTGTCGCTAAAAAACATTTTTCATGGTGAATAGTGATGCTCGAAAAGTTTGGGTCTATACTTTAGTTATTCTCCATATATTGCTATAGGATAAAAGGGCAAGTATTATATTCCAATTTATTTTTCTTTTTAGTCCGTTTTTAAAAAAATAATTTTTTTTTCTGGTAACATTTTAATTAAATTTACTTTTTCACATGACATGTTTAATGTCACAAGAGTAAAGGACATTTTTATATACTTGACATAGGTTTAGTTTAGGACTACAAGATAATTATCTTTTTCTTAAATTTCGTGCCAAATCAAATTAGGTCATTCTTTTTTAAACGAAGGGAATATAAACCTAAAAAATCCATTTTTTTTCATGTAAGCATTATGGAAGCAACTGGCCAACGTGTAGATAGGGAAAAATCACATTTCAGGTTTAGTAATGAGAGAAATTGAATGAGGGAGCAACCTTTCTAGTATTAGTTGCATATGCAGAACTTGTGTCAATAGATTGTGGTATTAAATGTCACGTAAAAACTAAAAACTTTTAAAAATTGTTCAAAAACAGAAAGGAACATTGTAACGACCTGATTCCGTCATTATAGAAAAGCCAACAGGGAAAAATTTTGGGCAGGAAAACTTTTTGGTAGTAACTTGGAATTTCCCAACCTAGTTCAGATTTGGACGAAATCGGAGTCAGTAAGGTCTAGAGAAATCTGGTAACAATTGAGAGATCTAATTATGAATTTGATCACATGTGTAGATAGCTAAGTCGTTAAGGAACCCGTACGACTTTACAAAATTTAATTTGGGCGAGTAGAACTCCCAAAACTGATCTTAGCGTGAATGGGTATTTTCTGTGTGTCATGGGATGAAGGTGTGAATGAGGGTTTGGAATTCTTAAATTTGCTCACTGTTTCTGTGCAAGCCGCTAAGGCGGGATTTTTTCGCTAGGGCGGGGACGCTGTGGCGGGTTGGGTCCTGCTGTGGTGGGACAATCGCGACTTAAATCGGAAATAAACCCCAAAAACGTTATTTTCTAGAAGTTTTGTTCTTCAGAGCTAGGAGGCAACCCCAAGTGTTTTCTTGACAGTTTTCCACCATTCTTGAGGCTAAAGGTAAGGTTTTCACTCCCCGAATGCATTTTTCAATCTGTAGAACTTAGTTTCTTGGGTGATTATTGTTGGGGAAGGGTTTTGGAACTGCTTGGATGGTGGGAAAAATCCTAATTTGGATATCAGGATCATGGGTTTGATCACGGGTAATTAAGTCTTATTTATTGATCCTAACATCATATTGATTGTTGTAGACCAAGAACAAGCGAAAAGAATCCGAAAAGGGAAGAATCAAGTTTCTTAGGGGATTTAAGCTTTGTTCGAGATAGGTGATGGCTGTGATTTCATGTTGTGTGATATATGTTTGTACTTGCTTCATTATAATACATGTATGTATGTGAATGTTGCATTATTGATCACACTAATCGTGAATGGGGATAATTGAATATTTGAATATCATAAATCATGACTTGATTGCATGATTATGAGAATGTACTTGTGATTGTGATTGTGGCTTGTTGAATGAATCGGGTGTGACATTCCGACACACTAACTGGGATCGGTTGCCATGTACCTGCATAAACATTGGAACGGGTGTCACGATCCGACACACTAACTGGGATCGGTTGCCACGTACCAGCATAAATATTGGAACGGGTGTCATGATCTAACACACTAACTTTGATCGGGTACCACGTACCGGGTTCCATGAGAGGACCATTGAATTGGGTTCCGTGGAGGACTATTGAATTGTGTTATGTATCTACTTGTGATGATTACATTCATATCTAATGATGATTGATATTAGAAGACTGTATGTTGCTCTAAAATGATAACCAAGGTGTATTATTGAGAACGTGGAATGCTACATTGATCCTGAAAAGATGACTAATATTGTATATGTTCGGTATATGCATGTTTTATAATGTTGTGGTTACTTGCATATGTTTCACTTATTGGGATAGCCACGTGATCCTACCAGTACACTGTGATTGTGTACTGATATTGCACTTGGTTGTTCTTTGTTGAGTACAGGGCATCTTCAGGTGGATATTGATAGACCTCAGCTAGGTGACTATTGAGTGTGACCGGATTCAAGGGTGAGTCAGTTCTTTCAAGCTGTCATGGATCTCTCTTGTTTAAGTTCACTCTTTTTTTACTCAGACTATTTGTTTAAGATGTTTGTTTAGTTTTGGGGTTGTAGTACTCCTTGTTCTTAGACTTGTCGTTAGAAGAGTTTTGGTATGACTTTCAGGTTCTAGGGATTGTTCTTCCACATTAGTTTGGTTAAGTTATTTGTTTAAACCTTTGGAGTTTATGAGAACTCTGTATTTCTTTTGGTCATTTAAACCTACTTTCGTATCTTTTAATGCATAGTTTTTGGTTAAGTTGTTTAGTGTGGGTTGTAGTAATGGTTCTCCCACCAGAGGGTTAGTGTGGGTGTCAATCACAATGGTCTAGATCGTGACAGACATTCTTTATGAAGTGGACTATAAAAAGAAAAGTATGACAAAAGAATTGAAACGAAGAAAATATTTTTTATGAAATCGTTGTTCAATGTCGCACAATCAAAAGGCAGTGGTGGTGATGTTCGGCATGGTTGTGAGGTGGCAGTTGGTTGTGATGGTTGGTGGTGATGATGATGGCAACGGTTGATAGTAGTAATGTAATACTAGTAGCTTGTGGTGATTGTATGATCGTGGTGGATCATGATACACTACTAAAAAAACAGTGAATACC
>NC_064292.1:6163905-6321015 GCF_019186545.1 Solanum stenotomum
AGAGGTTAGTAAATACCGACCTCCAGAGCTCGGTATTGAATAGCGACCAAGCTTTTTCGGTATTGAATAGCGACCAAGCTTTTTTCGACCTAAGCTGGGATGTCGGTTTTAGGTCGGTATTTCAGGGAATATCGACCTCCGGAGGTCGGTATTTATAGGTCGATATTCACAGTTTTTTTAGTAGTGATACTAGATGGTGAATGTACAGTGGATTACAAGGTTACTTTTGGAAGAATTTTTAGTGCAACATCTTAATGATTTTAAGAACATGCATAAATAAGATCAAGGGGCAAAAAAAGAAATGCACTAAATATATAGCAATCTAAAGAACTGAAGTCAAACTTTTATCCTTTTAAGTGGAAACAAATGAAGCTTTAAAAGTATCATAATCAATGGAAGTAGTAGGATATGGAAACGAAATCAAAATATTACCTAGTTGCATAGAAAAAAATCAATACTAAGAGGGTGTTTGGACATGCAATTTTATCTCATGATTTTAAATAGCGAGATGAAATAAAAATTTTAAAAAGTTTATTTTAGAAATTTTATCATGATTTCATATTTTTTAAAATTTTAAAATTGACTCACGAATTTATTTTGTAAAAAAAAAAAAAAAGTCTCCCATTTTATATCTACAGAGTATTTTTTGTGAGAATATCAAATGAGTGATGAAATATTCACGACCGGAACATGAACATGATGATATAAGTTCTAGGGTTATTATTGATCAATGTGATAATTCCTAATTTGAAGTGAATAGGTATGCATGTGGTGGAGTTTGTAACAAGAAACAAGTTTGATTTCTTGAAGAGTAGCAATAACAAGTATAGTTAACTGTTGAGATTGAGGCGTACTAGCTAGAATTAGTTTCTTAGATTATAGAGTTGTAATCTAAAATCACTCTTTGAAGTTAGTGGAAAATGGTTGTTGAAATCCTACATCTTGTAAGTCGTGATTTTTCGTCCCTTGAGCAATGAGATTTTTCACAATAAAAGTTTGTGTTATCTTCGTTAATTGTTTAGTATCAGCTTTATAGGAATCAGATTCCCGTAACTTACTGGCAATTCTGATTTCTTCAATAATATTATCGCGATTTTTATTTTAATACTATTAAGGATGTGAATCTGAGATAGATATAAAATTTAAATCTTACAAGTTTTGAATTATAGAATACCAATCTTAAGTATGCTATTAAATGAGTACTTATGAATTTGATTTTGTACATACTTGGCGAATATTGAATTTAAGTCAAAACTAATGAATTTTGTGAACTCATATGTTGCACCTCTACTCATTCCAAAGCGCCACTTAGTCAACTTTGAGGGAAGGAAATATCATCTTTTTCTTGTAATAAAAAACAAGCACAAAATAACCTTTTTGTTCTTATTGTTTAAATTACTAGAAATAAAATAGAAAACAAAAAGTAATTTAAAAAATATTCTTCTTGATCACAACACCATTAAATTAAAGGTAAGAATGAGATTCACTAAATTATTACTCCCTTTGTTTTAATTTATGTGAGTTACTTTCATTTTCAGTCAATCCAAAAAAGAATGACATATTTTTATATTAAGTACCAATTTAACTATAAAGTGTTTATTTTATCCTTAAAGAAATGATTTATAGTCATACAAATTTTTATCATTCATTTTTAACCACAAGTTTTAAAAATCTTCCTTTTTTTTTTAAACTTCGTGTCGAGTCAAACTATCTCACATAAAATGGGACAAAGGGAGTATTATTATTATCACTAATAAGATGCTTTAATTAAAGAATGCCAAAAAAGGTCTAGTCACCTCCAAAGGTGTCATGTGAAAGTCCAAACACAGCTCACACAAATTAAAGCACATGAAAAATAATTTTATTTCTAGAGAAAAGATGCAATGAAGGTTTATTTAATTATTCAATTTCATTTTTGACTATAGTTTAGCTTTATAATAATAAATAACTTTACCAATTCTTATAAAGCCATCTATATAGATAATATGTGTTATAAAAATTAACGAAGTTTGAATTCTCTATGGCTTATAGGATATTATATATTATCTCCATTCCATGGTATGTTATATTATCTCCATTTCATTCATAAACTAAACAAAATTTTATGACACGTTAAGAATTTTCATGTTCAGAAAATGTAAGTTGTGAAAATAGGAATGTTAAGACGGATGTGTGAACACAGTAGGAGAGATAATATTAGGAATAAAGATATCGAGGACAAAGTGAGAGTAACTTTCATGGTGTAAAAGATAAGAGAAGCAAAACTGAGATGGTTTGGACATGTGAAGAAGAGATACGCAGATATCCCAGTAAGGAGGTGCAAGAAGTTGAATACAGTTGGTACAAGGAGAGATAGTTGAAAAAGTATTAGAGATATGTGATTAGACAAAACATAACACTACTCCAGATTATCGAAGACATAACCTTAGAGTGTCTTTTTTTTTATTCCATCGAAATCATCACATTAATTTGTGATTGTTATTGTTTCCTTAATAGTTAGTACTTTATTTTTTTCACAATCATTTTCACTTTTTTCATACCTACATATTGTACTCAAGCTGAGGATCTTTCGGAAACGAATAAAACAAAAACACCAAGTTGGAAAATGAAAGAAAAGCATTGGAGAGAAAGAGTACTGGTCCAAAGAAAAGCCAAAAAATTGCAAAAAAGGACTTATTAAAATGATTCATGATCACAATGTGCCGGAATATTACAAAATAGATTCCGGGCCGGCCCAACAATGTCTTTCTCAACTCCGGTCAGCTAAATACTGCCCGCGGTCAGTTCTAAATTTATTTACTTACAACCCCTTTACTTTTTCTCTATATGAATTTTCTTCAAAAATTTCAAAAAAAATTCGGTTTGTAATGAAAGAGTGAAGAATTCGAAGATCGCATATCTGCTATAATTATCTATCACTGTAAGAAATTGATCTTCTTCTATGAGCTCATTTGTTAGTGTAATTTTTTTTCTCAATTTTTCTGAATATTTTTTCGTTTTGTTTAGTGAATTTCTTGATTTTGTGGTGTGTTTATGTAGTGGAGAAGTTTGAAAAGATTGAATTTTTATGGTCTAATTCGATGAATTATGTGGTGGGTTAGACGTGTAATTTAGGGTTATGGTAGATGACTTGAGTTGACTACTTTGGAGAGGGGTGGAGCTAGCAAGGGCCAAGGAGGTTCAGATGAACACCAACACCGTGTTCGGTGGAAAATTATACTGTTTATATATGGTTAAAATTATTTTTTACGTGGATATTGAACCCCATTTGGCCAATCCTGATTCCGCCACTGACTTTGGAGAGGAAAGTTACAAGTAGGTACTAGTGTTATGAGCTGAAATGTGATGTTTGATCATGGGGTGAGTTAAATAACTGGTGAAATTATAAGGGTGATTGTAATTATGAATTTGTCATATATTGAAATTTGGGGTTTTTGTTCTTGTATATCTAGTTGTACTTGAGCCGAGGGTCTTTTGGAAATAACCTCTTTAACTTCACGAGTTAGTGGTAAGTCTCCCCAGACCTCACTTGTGGGATTTCATTTCACTGGGTATGTTGTTGTTGTTGTATACCGCTTGACTATAACTACAACAACATGCCTCACTTTTAAATGAATTTTTAGAGCTGGGATATGAACTTCTCTAAATTGTTTCATTTAAATACTCAATTTCGGAGAAGAAGGTGAAATGCTCATTAGCATAAAAATTAGTGTTAAGCTGAAATGCAATATATGATATGGTATGATACAAGGGGTGACTTGACGAGCTGATGAAATCACTAGTCGTTAAGTTTCAAAGAATCTCTAGTTTCTAAATTTGCGAGAGGATAATGAGCATGCACACTGAAGAAGTCCTAAGAAGCTAAGAAGAAAAGGATTAGCTTCTGAATTGAGCTACACAGATGGAGTAAGGCGAGAGAAGAGATAAGGAGAGATATTATTGATCTGATGATGAATGACCTAGCTTATACCCTTAACCTCGTTTTTTATATAACGTAATTAATTTCATCAAAGAAGGGCAGCAAGGGCCCTTTATACAAGTAGTATATCATTAACTCTGTTAACCATATTTTAACAACCCTTTAACAGCCTTATTAACAAACTATCTCTCAAGTCTCAACTAGATAAATGACTATTGTACCCCTTATATATTCATAAATGGACTAATATACCCGTGTCTATTTACGATTACAATCAGCAAATAACATTCAGATAGGCAACGTCAACTAGTTTCGAGTTGAGTCATAGTTATTATTGTTGTTGATACTAGGGAATGTTGTACTTGTACACTACTATAGACTTGTCAATTTTGGAGTACAAGGGCGAAGTTGGATAGCAATGGTGGTGGACTCAGGATTTTGAAGTCATGGATTCTCGACTGCCTTTACTAGAGTTGCTATAGGTACAAAGTAATAGCGTGCAACTATTTGAAATTTGATGGTGAAAATATCTAACAAGTAAACTATGACTAATATTACAGCTAAAAAGATTTTTTTATAATTGTCCTTGGTGTTTACATATCATAAAAACATATATAGTATCATCAATGCTTACACTGAATTCATTTCCAAAATCAAAATTCATTGCAACATTATTAGCTTTAGATTAGCATAACTTGAAAGTTCCTAAATTTGCAAAAAAGTGATTTGAACTATATTTAATTGGTCTCTCAGTCTCAGAAGTAAAATAGAAAAAAAGATAGAGGAAGGAGGGAATCACCTCCGCGCGAAATCCAGCTATTGAGACCACCGAGAGGGATAAGAAGAAAGTTGAAGTTTCATTGGGGAAAAAGAGCTCTAATAGAGGAGTAAGAAGGACGTTGTTGAGGAAGAAGCAATTTCTCATTGAAAGGAAAAAAGAAAAAAAAAAGATGGTTGTTTTGGAACAGAGTGGAACTTGGGAAGAAAGTAAAAACAAAAATGAGAAACTAAAAAGGAAAAATAACAAAGTAAAAAGTATCATCTGAAAAAGACAAATTGCTCAAGGGGAGATATGATCCCGCAGCACAAGGAAATACAGAGCTGCTTCATCTGCCTTATTAGCCACATTGTACCCACTGACCTTTTCTGAGTCTTTGGCTGCTCGATCATATTTCAGCAGTTTTTGCCTCTATAAATACTTAAATCCCCAGTCAAAAGCAGCTGGTGCTCGAGCCACCGCAGAGTTCCATGTGGGTCCCTGTAAAGTTTAGTACTTTGATGGTTAAGTCACTTTTAATAAATGATGAGTTAACTAAGGTATAGGTGAATTAGTTGGCTAGAGAATTGTTATAATAAATGTAAAAAGGGGTATCTGGTACAATATTTCACATGGAATCAAGGAAAATTGGAGTGATTTCAAGAGGACTAGATCTTTTGCTTCTCCGTGTGTTGAATTTCAGGAAGTAATGCTCTTTTATTTGTTTTGCTGATTTTGAAATTCTTATAATTTTTTTGAAGTCTCTGTTTCATTATTTTTTGTAGATAAATGAAATGTATCAGCCCAAAGGCGTTTCCAGTTCAAGCTTAGCCCACAACAATGCTGCTGTCAATAGTCAGTCATTAGACTGTGGTGGCGGTTCAATGGACCCTACCGGTGGAAGCAACAACAATTCTAGTCTTGCCTCGAAGCAACGTCTGCGTTGGACCAATGAACTTCATGAACGATTTGTTGATGCTGTAGCACAACTTGGTGGCCCAGATAGTAAGTTTCTGGACTTCCACTTTGTTCAGCCCCCCCGCCCGCCTCTTGCCTATGGACCCCAACGCCTATGTCAGAGTGGCTTAGGATGCTACCTTTTATATTGTTGGGACCATTATAGTGGGGTGCAGGGCCCTAACTGCATATGCTAAAGTGCTGTCAGTTTAACACCCTTTTCCGGCAAAATAAGCAACATATCTAGGTCAAATATTATTTTTTGTACATATACGTTAATTCTTAAACACCTTAACAAAGACGCTTGTGCTCAAGCATATACAAATTATAAATAACAGAGGATAGATTTTTACGTAAATGCAACCGTTCTCCCAAGAATCAGGGGGGTCAAATTTCACTTGATCCCTCTATTGGTTATCCTTTCATATATTTGCTCAAGCCATAGCTTTATGCAACATAGTGGGGAAAAAAAGGAAATGGCAGCTTTATTTTAATCTTTTCAATTGGAGATACAGAATCGACCTATGGTAAATTTGCAAGATGCTATAAGTTTCAATTGTACTCTTGTATAATCTGTGATCTTTTTTTTTGAAACTGAAGAAGCTTATATAATCTGTGATCTTTTTTTTTTTTGAAACTGAAGAGGCTTATATAATCTGTGGTCTTCCATCAGTTAATCATTAAATGATCTAGATTTGACAACTGTAATAATTAATACACCTTTTTCCTAATTAATGTTTACACTTTTTCCTCTTATGAACGTCTCAGAACGTCTGATTATTCAACTGAAAGTATTACTACTTTATCTAACTACTTCAAGTTTCTAGAATTCATATTTATCTAAGTTATCAAAAATTAAGCTTTGATTTTGATAATTTCTCGTTCAAACTAAATTCTCAGCTGTTATATAACATTTAGTCCACTGTAACTACTACTTATATAATATATAAGTCAAACTATCTTATACTCCATGCCAGTCAAACAGTGTTACAAAAAGAAAAGGACGGAGGGAGTAATAACTCTTTGAGGAGTGTATCAAATTATCCTGTATTTGCTTGTGTTTACATGTTGTGTAGGGGCAGTATGTTAGAAAATCCAGCCTATATTTTGGATTTTTGGGCCTTGATACCATAACTGCTGTCCTGTTAGGACCTCTTGTACTTCTCCTGTACCTCCTTGGTACTCTTCATCAATAAATTACCTTCCTTTGTGATAAAAAATTCTAAGATTCCTTTCTATGGTTCAGGAGCTACACCGAAAGGCGTTCTTAGAGTCATGGGTGTACAAGGGCTTACTATTTACCATGTAAAAAGCCATTTACAGGTATAGATACATTCACCATGTTTGTACAGCTTATCTTTCGGGGATCTGTGATTGTAACTGACTTGCATTTATTTTCCTATTGATTCAGAAATATCGACTTGCTAAATATCTTCCAGATTCCTCATCTGATGGTAGGTTCTGATGGAATTTAAAATCTTCATGGTTGCGTACTCCTTATGTTTAGAACGTAGCTTGATTATTTGAAAATGTGGCTGAGGTTGGTTCTACTCCAGTAATGCTAACTTACTGATGTGGCTTCGTCTTGTGATTGCAAGGGAAAAACTCTGATAAGAAAGAACCAAGAGATATGCTTTCAAGTTTGGATGGTTCATCGTGAGTAGATTTTCCTTATTGCTTGTGTAGATATCTTTTGAATGCTCACTAACTGACAATGCATCTGAACTTGTCTTGTACTCTTAACATGACCATTTAGACGGTCTTTTGTTTGAAAAAATCTAAGTAACTATTTTTAAGGATCTTAAATATTTGACCCGAGAGAGAATTGTTTGTTAACAGAGGAGTGGAAATCACTACGGCTCTAAAGCTGCAGATGGAGGTGCAAAAGAGACTGCATGAGCAACTGGAGGTATGTTCTTTTAATGATTTTTAGGTAATTGGTATAGTTAGGGTCCCCAGGAAGTATTTAATTGACAGGTAAACGATGGTGGACGAGAGTTTATTTTTGTTGCTTTGTGTAGCAAGAATGTCCTTCTCGTGTCCTGTGAGAAAATTGTCTTCTAAAAGTTGCAAAAAATAATAAGCAAATGATAGCCACCGACTTCTAATTTTGCTTCAACCTTTTGTTTTTCAACATACCGCTTAAACAAAGACCTGCAAGAATCTTTTTTCTTCTTTTACGTAACTTGTCTCAAGAAAGTTTAGATGCATCAGTAAGTAAGCTGTGTCTCTTAAAAGTGGGCTTATATCCATGCTAGTCATGAAAGCAGAGCAACTGCACTAGCGTGATATACACCATCCTTGCATTATAAATGAAATGGAATAATGTAGCAGAAAGTATATCAACTTTCCTCGTTTTCTAGTGATTGAGATAGTAGAGACTAAGCCTTCCATTAGGACAACGGTTTGAAGCTATTACGAAGAGGAATGATGCACAATGAGAGGAATAATGCAAAAAATGTGACAGACAGATTATCTTTTTCGTAGGTTAATAATATTCCGTGTTAGAGGATCAAAACTCCCATATGTCTGACCATTTTCAGGCAGACTGCTGGGCATGTGCATTGGCACAGCTAACAAACGAAGTGTTCATACGTTATAGACTAGCTTCATTATGCTCAAGAACATTTCCTAGTCACTGACAGAATTTATCTATTGTTTCACCAAAAAGCACATGAGTAATTGACCATTCTTTATGAAATGGACCGTAATTTAGTTGGATTAAGTTAAATTCATCTTTACTTTACTTCTCCCGAGTTTGGCAAGCATAGTATCCTACATGAAGGACTCCTGTTAATGAAGTGCTGCAGAAGTTTTATGCTTGTGAGTACCCCCTTTTTTCTTACATTAACAGGTCCAGAAACAGCTACAACTTAGAATAGAAGCTCAAGGTAAGTATTTGAAGAAGATAATCGAAGAGCAACAGCGGCTGAGTGGAGTTCTTTCGGAAGTTCCTGGTTCTGGGGTCACTGCTCTTCCAACTGGTGACAACGGCCCAGAATCTGATAACAGGACTGATCCAGGAACTCCTGCACCGTCATCTGAGTCTCCTCATGTTGATAAGCCTGTAAAAGCACATACCTCAACCAAGAGCCTTTCTATGGATGAATCATTCTCCTCACATCATTCTCCTCTCAGTCCAGACTCTGATTGCCAAGAAACTTCGCTAATGGAGAGCCCTAATGGCGAGAGGTCATCAAAGAAACAACGAGTGGACAACGTGGCACTTCCACATCAGATATTGGAATCAAGCTTGAGCCCACCATACCAGCAACCACATTCAGTTTTTATGATAAGGGACCAATTTAATCATACATCAGGATTATCTCTTGGTATCGAGGATCAGAAAGTTTCTGGTAGTAACATATAGTTATTTGATATTCGATGTCATGCATGCTCTGCTTGTATTGTGCAACATGACTTCAATTCATCTAATTCTGTAACCTTTGAATATATATATATTACACATTTGGTCACAGATACCTCTTGGTTTTTACTGTAGTTGGTTTAAGTTGCTCTTTTATCTCCAGGGGCTTAAGTACTTCTTTATGATAAATATATATAATATAGAAACAGTTTTTATTTATTGCTATATTGAAAGTACAATAATAAAGAAGTCTATAGGTATCAATATTGACACCATAGACTAATAAAACTTATTTGGTTGATTCAACAACTGGAGAAGCAAACTGTAGAAGCTCCTTGTTGTTCTGAAAATTCAACATATCATCTTTTGTTAAAGTGATTAGTACATTTATCCCATCTCCACTTGGTTCATCCAAGAACAAGAAGTTGTTCTTCATTGGATGTGTTGCTAGGGTTACTCTTACAGGCCTACCCCATCCGAAATCGATCTTATGTAATCCAGTATTGCTTATCCCTGAGCAAAGATAAACATCACATGTATCCTTCTCTATTATGTTCATCACGTTTTTAGCTAGTTCAAGTGTATATAAGGGTATCATATCTTTATTCATATCCTTTAACTTGCCTCGAAGTTGTTGTTTATCCTTCTGTAATTGAGCAACGAAGTTTGGAAGTTTTACCTCATCTTCTGTCATCGTTTTTGTGAGAATGATACATGTAGCATTTCCCATTGTGTTTAGTGGAATTGGTGGGCGTAAATTTATAGCATGGCTCATTAGAGTTGGTTTGAACATGCCTGATTTCTCCATTGACATAATCACTCCACATTTATGAACAAGTGCTGAGGCAACTTCAAGGCGAGTTGGATTGTTTACATGTGAATTTTTTGTTACAATATCCTTGAGTCGTCCTAAATTAGAGGATGAGAAATTGTATATTCTTGACACATGACGTTGTGATGGATGATGCATTACAGGTAGAGTACTACTCGAAGCATCCCTCATCATTAGAGGGAAGAATGTAGATGCATTAAACTGAGGAGATGGTTTGAAATCCACATGTCGAGCTATAGCAGCCCAATCATTAATGAATTTAGTGCTACTATATCCATCAATAATTGTATGTGACATACATGCACTGATTGCTATTCCACCACAATCAAAATGGCTTAATTGGACCACTAGTGGACTTCGATTCAAGGTACTACTCCAAGGCAAATCTTTTGGGAAGACTACATCTACAACATCATTATAAGGGTGGTTGAGAATTTGAGACATTGGACAATTGATACGGACATTTAAATACTCAGCACCTGTGTCATCACAATCGACATACGTATTATTATCCTTGATTTTTCCCGCTAAGGGATAATAAAAGGATAATACTTTTGAAAGGGAATTTTCAAGAATTTGTGATATTTGACTAATTTTGTTACTATAATTTTGAGGTTTAGGGTAGAAGAAGGCAAATGGAGAATGTAGAGGAATATTTATGTGATCCATAAAAGAGAGTTTGTGACATCTAAGTGAAGGAGGAGTTGGGGAGAAAAGCTTAATCATCTTTTTAGATACAATTGTTGATGATGCCATTTTAGCTCTCACAAAATTAATACAATTTTGAATGTGCCCTCAATTGCACTTTTCACACACATATATATAGATTGCACTTTGGGTCTCAAAAATTAATATTAGGATTTGTAATTATCAGTCTAGTAATTACATAATCTGATAATTACATTGACCTATTTGTTTGTCATAGTGTAATTATAAATGTATTGTTTGGTTGTACAATTGCAATTATAAGAATAAAAGTTAATTATCTAAAATTAAAAAATTATATTAGACATTATAAATGATATTGAATTAAATATTTAAGATATATATTATTTTTTGAAAATATATTAATCAACAAACATATGTTCTTAACTAATATTATAAGAAAATAATTTTTTAAACTAGTATATTTTAATAATAATAACAATTAAAAGTACAAGACTTATGTTAACATTATAAAATGTATGTTTGAAAAAAAGATTAATATTATAAATATAATGTCATAAATTATGAAATATTTGACAAAAAGATAATATATCAACTCTAACTAAAATATGAATGGCTTGCAATGTGAAATATCAAGTCAATACTATTAAAACAAATGAAACTGAAAATATAACATAAGTTCTAAATTTAAAACAAAATATTTAATATAATACTCTTATGTCAAATTTCAACGTAACGTATAAATATAATTTAAAAGAAAAGGAATACGTAAATCCATAACCTTATTCAACAATGAATTCTAGTTCAATTTAAAAATTAAAATAATACTAATAAAATTATGTTAATGAAAAAAATAAACATAAAATAAATAAAAAATAAAATAAAATAAATAATTTGAAACCAAATCAAAAAAATCAATTCAAATTAAAATTTAATTCAATTTGATTTGATTTTTCGATTTAATCTAAATAGTGTATATCCCTATTTATGTTACTCTATCCATAAGAAATTTAATCCTCTAGCTCTAATAGTGATAATTTCATTGTCGTGATAGAATCCAATTAATATTTTTGTCACCTATTAGTTGTAGTGATATAATCCAATTACAAAATTACAGCAAAGTTAGCTTCTAGGGTTGGCAGCTGGGTCTAATCTTCCTAGGTTAGTTGGAATATTTATATCCATTGGCTAGTAAGTAAGAGTGGATCTGGTACGATATATATATATATATATATATATCGAAATTGATATTTGGTATATATTATAAAATTTGATATAAGAAAAATATTGAATACTTAATACCCTATTGAATTATAAAGTTATATATACAATTCATAAATATTAGGGATAAAGGTCTGAAAAATACTTTAACTTTGGTCGAATTTGCTGTTGCGATACTAAATTTTCATGAGGACCTATTACCTCCCTAGACTATTTAATACCATATTTTTTACCCCCTGAACTATTTAATAGTGTATTTTAAAGGTATATATGTGCCCACGTGGACACATTACTATTTATAATTTTGCATTATTTTTTATGTCCACGTGGGCAAATATATATATTTAAAATACGGTATTAAATAGTCTAGGGAGGTAATAGGTCCTCACGAAAGTTTAGCATCACAACAACAAATTCGACCAAAGTTAAGGTATTTTTCAGACTCTTATCCCTAAATATTACTATGAAACTATAAACATATAAACTAGTATTAAAACAAAATTAATTGTTCAGTCGTTGGAATTTTGATTATTTTATCTTGAGTAAAATATTATTTTTTTAATGTAATTAATTAATAAAGAAAAGTACTTGTACTTTCTTTTAACTATTTTTACATGCTTAAGGTGTTAGTTGATATATTTTTCGGGTTTTGATTTTAAAAAAGGTGTAATTTAATCAAAACCAAAATAAATTTGATTTATTTTGATTTTTCTCTTTTTCGGTTCGATTATTCGTTCATTGTCACTAATTAATAAATAATTAAAGTTATATTTGCAAGTTGAAAAAAATATATATACCAGGAGATGTAATAATATTGAATCTCTTAAAAATACTTTATAATATAAATCTAAGAAAGATTTAAAACACAATACCTAAAAATATATCAATAAATGTCCAAGCATAAAATAAAAAATTAATTCATAATGAAAGGCAATAACTAAAAAAGGACGAAAGTGATTAACTCCAACTTTAATTCTAAACTTAAATATTATATACGTAATTATTATTATTATTATTATTATCATTATTATTATTATTATTATTATTATTATTATTATTATTATATAATTCGACTTTTTCGGTTTATCGATTTTTATTTTTCTGAATGCAACCCAAATAAAAAAAAGTAAATTCTTAATTGGAAACCAATCCAAATTAAAATTTGGTTCAATTTGATTTGATTTTTCGATTTGATCTAAATAGTTCTTAACCTATTTTGTGTTATTATGTTCTTAAGAAATTTTAGTCAAGGCTTTGATATGAACTCCGAACATAGGGTGGAAAACCAAAAAAAATGTTTTTTAATAAATTTAATCCTCTAACTCTAATAGTGACAATAGAATTGTAGCAATTGAATCCAATTAATAATTTTTGTGACCGATTAGTTGTAGTGATATAATCCAATTAAAAAAAATACAGCAAAGTTAGCTTCTAGGATTGGCAGCTGACTCTAATCTTCCTAGATTAGGTGTATCTATTTGGTGGTCAAATTCCAAAAATACCCTATAAGAATAAATGAGAGAAAAAGATTAAAATATTTATAGAAAAAATTACGTAACTATACATACTTTACTATCATATTTTAGGATAAATGTGCAATGCACGTTCTCTCTGCACTAGTAATCTTAAAATAAAATGCAAAAGAAAAGTGCATTGCCTTTGTGGAGCAGCTACTTGAAAGCCCGAGTTGACTCAAGAATACACCTTTGTGTTAAAACACACCGCAATACTTAGCTGGCCTACACATGCCTTAAGTTCCTAATGAGGAAAAACACTTAAAAGTATCATTTTTTTTTTCTGAACTTTATACCTTATTATATCCATTGTTCAATTTTTCTACCTAAAACTATCACTTCCTTTGTTTTAAAACACACATTGATGTTGAGTTAGTCTAAACACACTTATTGTGGATCATGATTAAATATTAAACTTTCTTCAGCTTATCAAATATTTTTAAATCGTTGATTGTGTTAGCTCAGAAAATGCTCATGATTTTTTTTTTATTCTTCTAACTACAGTTTAAGAAGGCAAGTGTATATATATTTGTCAATAGAAGTTTATAAAGTTCACACATTATACATTAGCCTAGTATGTAGTATATTAGTTTCCTCATTTGAATATTGTATTTGTACAATAGTTAGTTAATTTTACTTTATATGTCAAAAAAATAATAATCTGCAGATCACGATAATAAACAATTTAAAATATTTAAATTTTAAAGACATAAAAAGTTCGGTTGACTCTCAAAATTCTATCATTGCCACATGAATTAAGACAAAAGAAGTAACAAATATTATTTGAAAATGACGTAAAAAGCACCATAAATCACAATAACTAACAACTTGAAATATTTGAAAAACACATGAAAATTTGGTTGATTCTATAAATTCTATTTGTGCCACATAAATTGGGACATAGGGAACAATATATAATATTTGAAATTATATATAAAGTACTATATATCACAATAATTAACAAAATAAAAGATTTAGAAACCATACAAAAATTTGGACGAATTTCCAAATTCCAATTGTCACATCAATTGAGAATGAGAGTAACATATATTAAATCCGTGCTGGCACACGTTCGCAATATCTAGTATTTATTACAAATGCTTATGCACTTAATTTTCTCATAAGAATATTGCAAGTTACCTTCTTGTCCGCAAATACATGCAAAAAGGGAAGTCTGGTGCACAAAACATCCCACTTTAGCAAAGTTCGGGAAAGGGTCGCACCCTATAACGCATGTGATGTAGATAGCTTACCCTGGTTCAGGATAAGTGATTGCTTCATGTGACCTATAGGTCACACGGAGACAACTTTACTGTTGCTCCAAAAGTTTCCTCAAGATGGTTTCACAATAACTAGCATTGTGAATTATTAAATGTCCAGCATTAGGAACCTCATGATATTGAATCCAAGGGAGCTTCTCTGCTAGATAACGATTGAGTTCGCGCGGAATAATTCTGTCATCATGTCCTTGCCAAAGATGGACCAAACCTTCGTTATCTGGAAAAGGATTTTTGATATCCGTCGGAGTAAAGTCCCAGTTTCCGAAACCAACTATCAGGTCTCGATACAAACATTCAAACTCACCTTGCTGTCGAACTTTCTCCTGGACAAAGACATAGTTCCAGAATTATGACAATCATAATGGTAAGAAAATACTGAATGAATCTATCTCATTCATATAAGAAGAAAAAATTCACGCTCAGTAGCATTTGAACTTGCGACATTGGATTTTGGAGACCCGCGTACTACCATTGGAGGTTTTTGAAAAGAAAGGGTAAATAATCATTTTATTGTTCTATCACGAGGGTGCTAGTTGGGAGTATGTTCTAGTCACGGAAAATCAAAAGGCAAGCACAAAAATGAGTAATAACCCGCGGTAGGAACTGGAACGATGAAATTCAACATTTTGTTAGTTCAGTTTTGACTGTGTAGTAGCTCTATAATACGGATGTTGTTTATCGTTGGATAAACTGCAGATATTGATCCAAAAAAAAAAAAAAAGACGGCAGGTACAGCAAGTCCGTGAACAACCAACCATCGTACTGTAAAAATTGTGAAAAAAGAAAATGAGAATCATTTACCTGACCAGGACTCGGGGCAGAGGATAACTGCTTCAGCATTTCTTGATCTGGCGGACAAAATATTGCCATGTTCCCTTCCATCATACTTAAAGCATGGAACCACTTTTGGTTCATCCACCAATGAACCAGCCATGGGGCATAATGCACAATTCTGAATGTCCGTTGATCTTGTGCAAGCATCTTCCCGAGGGCTTCGTTTGATAGTTTAGCGGGATAACATGACCACCAATAATTTACAAATGGAACAACAAGGGCAACTCCGGCCAGCCTGCGTTGGACATTCAATTCATTAAATAAAAGAACTGAAAATGTAGCATTTCCAGGTATCTAATTTAAAAACAATAAGAAACATGGTTAAGTTCATTTCCGAGTAACAAAGGACTGTAAAAGATGAAAATGTACCTATTCGGTATGTACTTAAGACAACTCCATACAGAATATGCTCCCATGGACAAGCCAACCACATAGAACTTGGGTCCTAGTTGCAACTTATCAGCTAGCTCCTCAACGTCAAATGCTTCACTCTTTACTGAGCGCTTTGGATGTGGATCACTCTCTCCATATCCAGCACGATCATATTGTAAAACATATATTTCAAGCTCTTGCAGTAAGTCCTGGAAACATAAAACAGAATCAGCAAAATGAAAATACAAAATTCAAGAACCAAAGGTTTATTAAAGATAATCTCCTCTTCTTTTTTGTCCTTCTACAACAATCTCCCCTTCTAAGGATAGAAGAAAATTACTCCCTATGTCCCAACTTGAGTGTCTTAGTTTGACAGGGTACGGAGTTTAAGAAATAAAAGGGAGACTTTTGAATCTTGTGGTCTTAAATTAAAGATTTCTGAAGTTCTTTTTAAATCTTATGGTTTTTAACTTGCCAGGTTGAATCTTGGAATTTGGGAATTGGAAAACTTATTAAATATAGAAAGAGATACTCTTTTTGGGACAGACCAAAACGGAAAGTAAGACACTTAAGTTAGGACGGAGGGAGTATACAGCCAATCAGGTCTGTTGTAGTTCTAAATATGAAAGTGCAAGAAAAGAGCAGAAGTTTCAAACATAAACTATCGAGCAGTCATTAATGTTGAACTCAGTAAGACTTTTCTGCTTTTCAACCGTATTGTAGGTACAAGAAAACTTGGTCATAACATACATAGTAGCTACTAAAATGAATACGCTAAATATGGAGTTATAAAAGTTTTCATACTTGGGATATCGGCAACATCAAGTCTTTGGAACTGTCAAAGCCATGAATAATAATGATCTTATGCTTTGCCTTCTCCTTGGAAACGCCACTCTCTTTGTAGGCTACATATCTCCCATCATTGAGTTGGACCCTTGGCGAAATCACCGGAGGACCACCTGGAGAGCCACAAACTTTTGGAGGGGGAGGCTTAAGTAATGCCAAATAAGCCCATCCGAGAAGTCCAACTGTTGTTGCTATTGCTATTTGTGTAATCATAGCTGAAAAGAGAAGGGATAAATTAGACAATAGTTGAATACGGTGGCAAAACTTATGTTAATACAACGTAAATGATCTATGCCATATCTCTAAGTATGAAGTCATAAACTTTAATCTATTGCCTCTAGACAGACGGCACGTGTTTTATGAACACAAATCAAACATTATTTGGCAGTAGAACCCAAATTTCTAATTAGATTTTTGGAAGGCATTTTTTCATTAAATGGTACACAGCAAGAACAGATATGAGAATAGTAGGTAGCTAAGGCACAAGTGGAGCTTGCCACTATAAGGCACAAAAAGCTAAATTGCAAATTTGATGACAGATCATTGTGTTCACTGTTATGCTCGTGTAGATATATGTCAAATGCTCCTCATCTTAAGATTTGCCACAGTAACAAATACTAATTTATTTCCACCGGGGCTTTGGTCTAGTGGTAAGAGTACAGCACATCATGTGTGAGCTAGGCACACGTCACGAGTTTGAACCCTGTTATAGACAAAAGCCTGGTAGTTCGGTCGAGAATGGTAGAGGTCCTCAGGGATTCCTCCGTTATCTAAAGAAAAGGCCAATAATAACTGATCACCTAATGAAATTGTGGTACAGAGTTTCTCATGTTAAAAACCAATCCTGACTCTGAGTTCTACAAGTACATCAGAAATGGCATACAACAGACTGTCCTACGTTTCGGTGTAACATAAAAACTTCCAAATATATTACAGAAATCCACAGTAGTTAGCTCGTAGACATTGAGAATTCCACAGAAAAGCATCTTCATTGAGATAACGGTAAAGCTTATAAGAACAAAGATGAATCACAGAAATTACCAAGGAATTGAGAATTCTCGTTTACCTGTACCTAAATTATTGTGTCTTTTCAAAGTAAGATAAGATAACAGAAAAAGGATATTCTTGTTGTTCCTCAAATGACAGCAAAAATGGAGATGTTAAGGTACTAGCACAGTTGTCTACTATTCGACATGAACAACAACATACACAGACCTTACCTCTACATGTATTAATAATACACCCTATAATACTGAATAGGGTGTATAACTGTTGAGATGTAGAATACAGAAGTAATAAGGGTAAATCATTAAATTCCCTTTATGAGATTAGATAACTAACTTCCAATAGTTAATTAGTAGGATGAGCTAATTCTTATCAGCAAGTCAAAAGTCAAATTCTTTTGATGGATCCTCTGTCAAATATCAATCAGGCTTATGCCATGGTAGTTGGTGATGAAGCACAAAAGTCCTTAGGTTCAAGTTGTGGAAATCTTGGGATGAACATTACGTCAGCTAATAGTCTTGATTCTATGGCTATGTACTCAAAGACTGGTAGAGGAAACTATGGTTCAAATACAGGAGGTATTAGTGGACAATCTAGTGGTAACACTAGTGTAATCATCCCAGTGGTAATTTTCATAGTAGTTATGGTGGAAATCGAAGATTCAAAAAGAACTTCAATGTGGTGTGTGAGTTCTGCAGATGCAAAGGACATAGTAAGGATCAATGTTTCAAACTAAAAGGCTATCCACCTGACTTCAAGTCTAAGAAAAAAACTTATAGTGAGGCATCTGGGCTGCATATAATGTGATCGATGAGCAAACGTATGCAGGTACTGAAAACTTGTAAGCTCAAGGAACCTTCACATATGGCTTGAACACTAATGTACCACCATCTACTAGGAGTCATCAGAATGGATATAACTTGTCCAGCAGCTCCAGGAGTACTGATGACTATGCTAAACAGTTGCAGGGGTGTACTTTCACAAGGGATCAATATGATCAAATTCTAAAGATGCTTGGCCAAACCTTTAACAGTCTAGAACTAATGTTTTGGATCATTGCACCGTGTGCCCTTATGCTAAGCAAACAAGATCAGTGTTTCCTGTTAGTAGCATCAGAAGTGTTGGTAGTTTTGATTTGATACATATGGATTTGTGGGGTCCAACTTCTACCTTTGATGGCAGTGAATACTTTCTTACAGTGGTAGATGATTTTACAAGAACGACTTGGCTATTTTTGCTAAAGAATAAGTCTGATGTATGTGTGTCCATTCAGCAATTTGTGAAAACTCAGTTTAATAAATCAGTAAAGGTAGTAAGGTCAGATAATGGGACTGAGTTTGTGAATTCTGTGTGTAATGAGTTCTTTAAAGATATGGGAATAGTTCACCAAAGGTCTTGCCCTTATACCCTTTAGCAAAATGGAGTTGCTGAGAGGAAACACAGGCATTTATTAGAAGTGACAAGAGCTTTGAGGTTTCAAGCTAAGATTCCTATAAAGTTCTGGTATCAGTGTGTTTTAGCATCTTTTTACTTGATCAATAGAATTCCAAGCAGTGTTTGCCTATAGTCATCTGTCAACCTTATATCAAAATTATATTGCTGCGACTTCTTCTCTTAAAGAACCAGGGTCATACTCTGAGGCTTTAAAGGATCGTAGATGGGTAGAAGCCATGAAAGCAGAGATTCAGGCTCTAGAAGCCAACAATACTCGGCTAGTCACAGATTTACCTGATGACAAAAAGCCAATTGGATGCAGATGGATATACAAAATAAAATACAAGTCAACAGGTGAAGTTGAGAGGTTTAAAGCAAGGTTGGTAGCCAAAGGTTACAACCTAAAAGAGGATATAGATTATACAGAAACATTTTCACCAGTGGTGAAAATGGTGACGGTAAGAACTATTTTAGCCTTAGCTGTATCAAATCATTGGCACATCCATCAAATGGATGTATACAATGAATTTTTACAAGGAGATCTACATGATGAAATCTAAATGTGTATGCCTCAAGGATTTTCCAGTTTGCCAGATCAAAGGTAGGATTCACAATGCATCAGAGAAAATATGCCTTAGCTTATTTCTGAGGTAGGATTATCAGCATCCAAACTTGCAGGAACTCCTATTGACACAAATGTAAAACTGATATCGAAGCAATATGATGATCATCTAAAATATAAGCTGAAGGAACCAGTGTGTGAAGATCCTCCTACTGATCAAAGAGCTTATCAGAAACTCATTGGAAAACTCCTCTACAAGGGATATTAATACTTGGATAAGCATGGTTAAAGAAAGAACTACTCATAATACACCAAATCAAACGGTGAATAAGAAATAATGTCAACATAACTAACCAAACGACCCCTAAAGGGATTTGTCATCAGTTTATGTCTTGTGATTGCATATCATTCATTTTATTGGACACTGCTTGGCTGCGTTTGACAAATCCATGCATCTTCACTCTTCTCATCCATACACAACTATGTTTTACTTCTTAACCTTAACTTGAACTATTAAATCTGCTTATATAACATTCTTCACAGCTTAAAGAACCTTCAGAAGTTACCATAGCTGATTGGCGGTGATCAAAGTGGCCTACTTTTTAATCCCCACTTCCCCTGAACGGAAATCATTCTAGAGAGTAGCAGAACTTCCGCTGCAGAAGCAGGGTACTGAATTTATGTCTCATCTCTAGTGGTTATTACAGTTCGAGATTGTAACTCCTAGAGCTATCTCACAATGTGAAAGGAAAAGGCTTAGTGTTGTTAGGCTTCATTTCAATCTGTTCTTGTAAGTAAGATCCTTGTACAAACAGTGGCGAAGCCAATAATTTCACTCAGAGTGTTCAAGGATATCTTTTGACCTATATACACCGTATAGTTTTCTACATACTCCGTATAATTTTTGGATGAAGGGTATTCAACTGACCACCTTAATTCTATGTGGCTACACTTCTACGTACGTACAAAGCAAAATTAGGATCTTTAGTCACAACAAATTTCTCAGCTCTGAAGTGTGCTCGGGCTAGTGCCCTGTATGTGTCTAGTGCCTTAGATACGTCCCATTCCACACTTTAACTCTGACCTCTGCAACCGAATTTACAAAGGCACAGTTGAAGGATCCAATGCTAATGGAATGGACCAATCTATAACATAGTTATCACAATAAAGATCTACATCTAATGGCTCCAAGACTGCTATTGGTATATGTTTTTAATGACCGAGAAATCTATCTAGAGTCAACCCTTTGGGCCAACCACAACCTTTGAAACTCGAGAATGACGGCCCACCCTTCATAAATGCAACCTAACTATAAAATCTAATGTCGAATTCAAACAAATAACACAATCTTGAAACAAATGCAAAAGGAAAGTGTATTACCTTTGTTGAGCAGCAAATTGAAAGCTCAAGTCGACGAACTTGACTGGATTCCACCTGTTCTCCTAGAATCGAAACAGCAAGGAAGGAAGGGGATGAAAATCACAATTCTAGCCAGAAAACCTTTTCCCTCTTTTGGGTGTGAAAATCATATGAAACAATGAATGGGCCGGGTTCAAACTGTGCGAAATAGGATAAAATTAAGAAATAAGTGGTTAAAACACACCTAAATTATCACATTTCCGCGGGTTTCATACCTCAACTATCCATTATTCCATTTACCTACCTAAACTATCACTCCCTTTGAATCAAAATACACCTCGATGCTTATCTGACCTACACGTGGCTTGTGTTCCTAATGAGGAATCTCATGTAGTCCTTAGCTTTCTTATTATTGGGTTAATTTCAGAGTTAATGGCTAAGAAAACACCTAAACTATCACATTTCCGCGAGTTTCATACCTCAAGTATCCATTGTTCTATTTACCTACCTAAACTATCACTCCCTTTGCGTTAAAACACACCTCGATGCTAAGTTGACCTACACACACCTATTGTGGATCGTGATTAAATATTTGGCCAACTCAACAACAAGGTATGTTTTAATACAAAAGGATTGATAGTTCAAGTAGGTAAATGGAACGAAAAATAGTTAAGATATGAAAGTCGCGAAAAAGTGATAGCTTAGGTGTGTTTTTGACCATTAACTCAAACTAACATTCAAGATAACAACATTTATAATTTAGTCCCATATCTAAACCAATTGTTCATCATATGCTCATTTCAGTGAAAGCACCATATCAAAAATTTAGCAACTACAGTACTACAGAACAGAACTATATAAAACAATACAACACAAGAAATAGTGGAGGTATAAAACTCGTGAAAAAGTGATAGCTTAGGTGTGTTTTTGATCATTTAACTCTAAAACTAACATTCAAGATAACAACATTTATAATTGGGAAAAGGCTCAAATATGTCATCAAACTTTGAGAAAAGACTCATTTATGTCATCCGTTAAAAGTTTGGCTCATCTATGTCATTTTCGTTTGAGAAAAGACTCATCCATGCCATTATTTGTTAACTCAAATGGCGTGGATGGACCAAACTTTTAACAGATGACATAGATGATCTTTTTCTCAAAGTTCAATGACATATTTAAGCTTTTGCCCTTTATAATTAGTACCATATATAAGCAAATTATTCATCATATGCTCATTTCAGCAACTACAGTACTACATAACAGAACAATATGTAACCAAATACAGTAGAAGAATCAGCTTAAAAGATGTAACACAACAACACTAGCTAGACATTGAAATCAGCAAACAAACCCCAACCCCCAAATCTCAAAAATTCAACAAAACAGAACAAAATTAAGGCAAAATTAGTAAAAAAAGATCAAATCTTGAAAGGAAAAAAAGGTACCCACTTGAAGAAAAGTGAAATAGGGTGTTGTTCTTGGATTTTCTGGTGTGAGCTCTAGCAGTTGCAGCAGTAATCTTTTTACCACTTTGATTCATAGCAATAGTTGAGAATTGTGTATTTTGTAGAAGATATTATGAAGTAGGAAAGTACTTCAGTATAAGAATATGTCTAATTAGGATAGCATTATTCTCATCTGTTTGGTTTTTTTTATCACATGGGAGTTTTGGTATCTATGTTAGGACCCACGTTAATCTGAATTCATGTCGTGTAATATTTGTTAAGCTAGAAAATAAGTTGTACCTGAATTGTTTCATATGTTAGGACGTACATTAATTTGAATTCATATCATGTACTCCCTCTGTCTTATTTTATGTGGCAATATTTGATCGGGCACGGAGTTTAAGAAATAAATGACGACTTTGAAATGTTTATGAAATTGCCCCTTCAAAAAATAGTCATATTAAAAAGTAGACTCATTTTTCTCTATCCTCATAAATGTATTGGAGTACTATCTTTAAGATTAAGTGGGACCAACAAGGGTAAATGAGGAATTGTACCTTTAAATACTTACCATATAAAGAAATGTGACATTTTTTTTTAAACTGACCAAAAAGGAAATGGTGTCACATAAAATAGGACCGAGGAAGTAGCATTTATTAAGCTAGAAAGTGACATCTACCTAAATTGTTTCATATGTTAGGACGTACGTTAATTTAAATTCATGTCGTGCAATATTTATTAAGGTAGAAAATGACATCTACCTAAATTGTTTCATATTGACACATTTAACTAAGCATGAATGTATCTTATTCATCCTACTACAACCCTTTATGAGTTATTTTGATTTATTGTTATTTCTTATTTCAATAAGGGATGATTTTTTCATCGAGATGTTGAACTTTATTGTTGGCTACCTTGACAATTATCGGTAGTGACAACGTTCGAAATTTTTTTATTAAGGAATTTAAAAGTATGAAGAAAATACAAGAAAAAAACTGTAACGTCCCATATTTTGCATATATTAGTTCTATGTGAGTAGTGAGGGTTTGAAATAGGTTTGACAATATTCGAAAGAGGTTTGAGGCTAAATAGAGTAAGTAAAGTATAATTTGTCATAGTAATCAACCTACTTGCTTAAGCTACTGATTCGGATGTCTTACGTAATTAAGTTACTTACGTACATGTGTAGCTTACGTAGAAAGGATGACATAGGTTCTTAATGGTAGATTAACTGTTGACCTACTTAAATAAGTGGTAAGTAGGTGATGCACCTACTTAGGAAATATGTGGACTGCATTTTAAAAGAAAAGGGCAACTAGGTGATGCAGCTACTTAAAGAACTTGTGGCAGAAATTAAGGGAGTGATGTACCTGCTTACTTAAAGTGAGGGACTAGATATTTCTACATATTTCCTAATGTAAAAACGTCCATAAAGGACCCTTAAGAGAATGAAATTTATTTCATATATCTCTCACTTGTTCTACAGCAATTTACTCCTAAAAAGAAACCCTAGAAGCTCCAAAGTGCTGACCTGCAAGTTCACCATTAAAAATATGAGAAAACCCTTTATTTTTCAAGTACGAGTTGGTGTAACATCTCCCATCTTAAGAAATTCAAGAGGAGAAACTAATTTCACCTTAAGGTAAGGCTACTGCCATATGTTAATTTTTTTTTTTAAGTTTGGATTCGTAAGAATATGGTCTGCTGATTTAGTAATCCTTCATTATTCTCAAGATAATTTGGAAAAGACAACCTAAACCTTGAAGTTAGCAAGTGAGGTTGCTGTCCAACAAAGTGAGTTACTGAAATTTTCATCCTTCTTTTGTGCTTGAATCGGTTAGGGGATTTGGTATGTGTTAATGAGCTGAGAATTGTTCCTTTTACATGGTGTGAGATTGGGGAATGTTCTGGTTGATTGTGCATGTTGGGACAGCCATGGAAGGGAGTCCCCTTTAACTCAATTGTTAGCCCATTTGAGCATTTTAAATGTAATATTAGTTGGATGCTCAGGGGACAGTGGTCGGAAACCGTGAGTTCATATTGCTACTGCCACATTCTGATGTTTAGAGACTGATTTGTGTATAGTAACATAAGGAGGCATGTGCAGAAGTCATGAGAACTTGTTAAAGGATAAAACGGTAAAGGGTGCAGTAACGTACCATCTAATTGGGCATTGCATGAGCTTGCTGCCTGCAACCCCTTTGTATACTGTTTTGCATATGTTATAAAGCCCGAGGAGTTTCAGGGGACCTTATTAGAAGGTCGTATTGTATATGACGTTATTAAAGGAGAAGGGGTGGAATACATACCATCGGTTTGATAAGCATGGGTTTGCTGCCTGATTACTGTTTGCCAAGTTCAAGTAGCCCAATCTGTTGGTTAGCTACTAATATTAGTTGTGTTACTTATTTCATTGTAGATTAATAATCGAAAAGGAAGGAGGTTAATTCGTTGTACTATCTGAGTGGTACAGCAAGGTATGTAAGGCTATTCGATTCTATATTCTTTGGCATGAGCTCTGCTTGTGTCACTACCAACAAGTGAGCTTCCTAAGTGCTCTTTCAAGTAAAAGACACATAGTGGCAGCGTACAATCCCAAACACAGCTAACAATATTTCCCCTCTCCTTAGTGTGTCGAATTGCTTCAATATATGTGCATCTTTACTTTTTCAAGTATTAGTATGAGAAAAGGGTAATTTCAGCAGTAGCTTTGTGATTCCTTCTGTTAATCAAATGAGGTCCATTGTGTCATTTGAGCTCTTATGTAATTCATTAGTGTTACATTTCCATCTTGTGTTATTGTTACTGCCCTAAGTGCATATTCACATGTTTCCTACTACTGATCCACAGTTCTGATGCTCAAAAATAATTATGACCACCAAAATAACAATCTCAAAGATTAAAGAAACTATATGAAGGGGTATATATGTAAGGGTGGCAGCCCAGGGGCAACAACCTAGCATGGGTCGATCCCAATTTGTGTATAAGGGTGGCAGCCTAGGGGCAAAAGCCTAGCATGGGTCGATCCCAAATTTATATATTTGAGGACAGCATCTCAGGGGTTAAAATGCCTAGCATGGGTCATCCTCTTTTACCACTGATCAGTTGGTTATTTGTATCACATGCTTCACAGAGATCGCAATATAAAGAAAATTACAGAAAAGAATATAATGTACATGATCCCACAACAGCAACAAGGGTGGTCTTTAATCTGATCTATGCATTTACATATTGATACTTGATTTCAATTGAGCTCTTGTTTACATATGTTATTGCCTTACATATTCAGTACATTCTTCGTACTGACGTCCCTCTCAGGGGACGCTGCATTTCATGCTGCAGCCACAGGTACTCCAGTTAGTAGACCTCCCCAGTAGGAGCACAGGACACTCAACTGCTATTGGTGAGCTCCAAGTTGATTCGGGGCTTAATCGAGTCTTTGGCATCTATTTTGTTACCGTATAGTAGTTAAGGGTAAGGCGGGACCTTGTCCCGACCTAAACTAAGGTTGTCTGTCTATCTTGTAGAGGCTTTGTAGACTAATGTATAAAGTTTGATTGTGTCTTGTCTCTTAACAATTGTGGCCTCAACGGCCAAGTGTTGTACATAAGTTTTGGGCCTGTCTATGTCGGTCTTTTATCACTACAAGGCATATAAGCTTGTCATAGCTTCATAGTTATCATAGTTAAATGTATGGTAAGTGCAGGTTGTAAGTTGGTTCTCCCGGGCCATTTAGACATCGGGTGCTTGTCCGTCTTAATCAGATCTGAGGCGTGACAAAATCCATTGGGATTCAATATCTAAATGGTGTAAGTTTCCAACGATGAATACCCTTGCCTCTATTTGGCTCCACTCCTGATTAATGATCCTCTAAATCATGTTATATTGTTGGTGATTCTTTGGATAAGAATTTCTTTTTAAAAATAAAATAAAATTGTGTTTTTGGTACTTGGAATTTTCATAACTATATAAGTTATTAATCTTGTAAGTGTAAAATTAAGTTTTGAGCCTAACTCACATCACAAAAGTTAGCTCATAGAGAGCAGGATTATCCAAGCCTTATTAATAAAGGGGTCGTTTGGTACAAAAATGAATAACGCAGAGATTAGTAATGCAAGGATTAGTAATGCAGGAATTAGAAATGCATGGTTTATTTTTATCAAGTGTTCGGTTCATTGTTTCCAACCTCGTCTTGTGTTTGGATTAAAACTCTTTAAAAATCTTCTTTCCAATTATACCCTTGAATTATTATGTAATTGGGTCAAGATAGATAATTGCCGGATTATTTTTTTTTTTATGACCTTCTAACTAGTTATGAGAAGAACAATTTTGTTGTCATGTTTCCAATTTTCTACTTGACTTACTAGGGGATAAATCATTTTCATCTTAATAAATTAATCACTCACAAAATGTCAATTTTCAATTTAAAAAAGATAAACCATCTACTTTTAAAATTAAAAAGACTGTCAACAATGGTAAAATTGAATAAATCATCTACATTTACACATAAAAATTGCAAGTTCTAGTTTTAATGTGTATGTAATTTTTTAAATTGTTCAAAATACAAATAATTAGTGATATATTTGCCTTTTAATTAGTAATTTTTAAATAACTCACATTTCAAATTTGTATTGGATATATTTAGTAACAAACAACTCTCTCCAAATAATTTGTAAGCTAATTTATTTAAATAAATTTACTAGTACAAATATAAAACATAAAATCAAGAAAATGAACAACATAATTAAAATGATTTGAGGGATATTTTTGTCTTTATATAGACTTATCCCATGGTATTTTATCCTATGTATTAGTAATACCTCCAAATGGAAGGTATTAGTAATACATCCTACAATACCATGTAGGATGTATAACTAATCCATGCTAATCCATGGATTAGTTATACATAGGCTCAAATTCCTACCAAATATAGCACTAATAATACCATACATAATACATGGACTATTTCTTTTAATACGGCCTACCAAACGACCCCAAAGAGTCTACCATCTCATTAACTATCATGTGGGACTTTTGTCATATTCTTCAACACTCCACCTCAAGTCCAATATTGAATGAGATGGGTCCTGCTTTGATACCATGTAAAATTAGGTTTTGGGTCTAACTTACACCCCAAAAACAAGCTCAAAGAGAGGAGGACTGTCCAAACCTTATAAGAAGTTCATCCATCACATTAATCATTAATGTGAGACTTTTTTTACCGTTTTCGACACACCATCTCGCGCCTAATATTGGATGAGATGGGTCATGGTCTGATACCATGTAAAAAATTAGGTCTTAGGCCTAACTTACACCCCCAAAAGTTAGCTTAAAGAGAGAAAAAATGTCTAAGCATTATAATGAGTCCACACCACATTAATAATTAATGCGGGACTTTTTTCATTCTTCATTAGTAAGGAAACTAGAGAAGCGGTACAGAAAAAGAAAGGAGGACTTACACATAGCGTTGATTGGCCTAGAAAAGACTTACGAAAAAGTCTCAAACAATGTCTTTTGGAGATGCTTGGAGGCTATAGGCGTCCAAGTGGCATACACTAGGGTGATTAAGGACATGTAAAATAGAGTCAAGACTCGAGTAAAAACAATGGAAGCGGGAGGAGATTCGGAGCAACTACCAGTTATGATGGATTTGTACGAGAGATTAGCTCTTAACCCTTTTTTATTTGTCTTAGTAAGGGATGAATTGACATGGAATATCAAAGAAGAGGTGTCATGGTTTATGTTATTTGCGCATGACATAATTAGATTGGCGAGGCTCGCAGCGGAGTTAATGTTAGGCTGAAAGTTTGGAGATAGACCTTGGAGTCTAAGGAATTTAGATTGAGCAGACCAAAATAGAACAATTGGAGAGCAAGTTTAGCGACGTAATACTGAGGCCGACGTGGAAATGAGGCTTGATACAACGTTATACTTATTTACATAACCCATGAAGATGTCCCGTCCACTACTCTAACTACTCCATCCGTTTCATAATATTTGGCTTTATATAAAAAATTAAATATTTTATTGTATTTGTCTGATTTAAAAATCAAGAGAAATTTATAATTTATTTTCTCTTATTATCTTTATTATTAAATGACTACATAAAGTATTATCAGTCAAATGTAAATTTTCAAAGTATAGTTATAAGATTAATTTAATAAACTAAACTGCTAATAAATACTTTCTTTAAAAAAATATCAAATCAACATGAATCAAGTAAAATGAAACGAATAACATATAAACTTAGCTAGACAGATATAAAAAGGAGTAAAATGTAGTTTATAATGATAATTTATTTTTATTTTTTTAAAAAAAGGAGTATATCAAGATGGCTCAAACTTCTTTTCAAGTGTCACTTTTTTATAAAGACAAAATTAGAATAAATATTGAATATTTGAATAATGAGTACACAAAAACTTGATCGCAAAGAAGACTCTGGAATAGTTCTGCAGTGTGAAAATTAAATTTTAAGTTTGTAGAGTTGATTTTAGTGTAAGATCTGAAATATATATTTTTTTCAAAATAAATAATGATAAAATAAGAATGTGGTTCCCAAAATATCAATTAATATAGAATGTGACATAATTTCATGACATATCTGTTATGGAATGGAAGAAACTAGAAAGAGAAATTAAAGAGAATGAATGATAACTCTTTGTATTGATTCTTGTATATTGATTCAAATAGAAGAGTACATCCCTATTTATAAATAATTAAGGAGAATCCTTATTAAAGGAGAGTCCTTATTAAAGGAGAGTCCTTCTAGATACTAAACTAAAATAAAACTAAATATTTTGCAATTAATGCAAACCCTAGACTTGAAAGGAAATTAAATACTATAAAATATTTTTAGACTAACAAGAAAAAGTAAAAAGATTCTACCAAATTTCAACATTCCCCCTCAAACTCAAGTTGGTATATCTAACTTGAGTTTGAACACTTAATTATTCTTCAAAAATATCTTCTAATAAAATTCATCCTCACATTCTTCTTCTACTAATAATGCTTGTGATTTATCTTGAGTGTCTTTGAACTTGCACACTTTTGTAACATGACCTGTTTGTTTGCAACTTCCGCATATTGCATCAAATCTCCACCAACAGAATTTTTCCAAATATGTTTTCTTTTTGCAATACTTGCAAGGAGGATAATCAACTTTTCTTTTTTGATAGTTTGCATAAAAGATACCTTCAACAATTTTATCTTGTCTGAAAGCTCTTCTTTGTTCTTGTGCTTGAAGAGCACTTATCAATTCAACAAGAGAGATGGTAGAGAGATCTTTAGACTCTTCCAAAGCAGAGATTTTAGACTCAAATCTCTCGGGAATAGTTAAAAGAATCTTTTCAACTATTCTATTATCTTTAAAATCCTCACCAAGCAACCTGATTCTGTGGACAATCAAGGAAATCCTGTCAGAATAATTAGTGATAGTCTCACCCTCTTGCATCCTAAGAGATTCAAAATCTCTTTTCAAATTCAGAATTTGATTTTGTCTGCCTCGTTCACTTCCTCAGTACTCCTTCTCAAGTTTTTCCCAAGCTTCTTTTGCTGTCTCACATGCAATGATTTTAGAGAAGATTGAATCTGCAACTGAATTTTGAATTACAATTTTGGCTTTGTGTTTTTTGATTTTCTCTTCTGAGTGAAGTTTGATTTCAGCATCAGAAGATTTTTCAGTGAGTTGTTGTATGGGTTTGTCTTCCATTACAACTTCCCACAAATCATAAGCCTCAAGATAAGACTTCATCTTAATTGCCCAAATTTGATAATTTTCACCATTGAAGGTTTGTGGGGCATTGAAAGAAAGAGTATTGCTTGTCATGGTTTGAAAAATAAGGTTTAAAATAATATAGATTTAAAATTGGTTAAAAGTAGCCCTGCGTTAAAAATAAAAGCACGGGTTAAAAGTGGGTTGAAAATAGATATGAATTAAAAGTGGTTGAAAGTTCTTCTTCAACGAACTCACAGATCCATTAAGATCAATGTAAGGCTCTGATACCACTGTTATGGAATGGAAGAAACTAGAAAGAGAAATTAAAGAGAATGAATGATAACTCTTTGTATTGATTCTTGTATATTGATTCAAATAGAAGAGTACATCCCTATTTATAAATAATTAAGGAGAATCCTTATTAAAGGAGAGTCCTTATTAAAGAAGAGTCCTTCTAGATACTAAACTAAAATAAAACTAAATATTTTGCAATTAATGCAAACCCTAGACTTGAAAGGAAATTAAATACTATAAAATATTTTTAGACTAAAAAGAAAAAGTAAAAAGATTCTACCAAATTTCAACAATATCACTATGTCAATCTTAATTCTTCCCAAACTAATACATTCTAGGTAAATCGAGATATACTAGTATAATCGTTAAAACAAATCCAATTTAGTTTAGAATAGTGTTGGGATTATGAAGAAAAACTTATCACCCGTTAACTTTTAAAAAAAAATATAAAGTTATTCAGTTGATTGTTGAAAAATGCTAAAGGTGAAGGAAGTAACAAAGAAAATAATAAGACTGGCGAGAGGAAGATCGAGGAGGAGGGAATGGAAGAAAATGATTCTATTTCATTTTCTTTTCTTTTCTTTTCTCGTTTATTTATGGTGCATATCATTTTTTTGTGTTAGACTGATCGAGGAATTCACAATATCTAAATGTAAAAGAATTAATTTGATTGAATTGAGTCGTCTAAATAATATTTCTGAAGTTAAAATTGGGGGGGGGGGGGTATATCAAATTGACACAAATAAAATTGTGTATTAAGCTATTTGATCTTATATTTATGATGTTATATTCACCAAAGGCATCTCTATAAATAAAATTTTTAATTTTAAGTTATCAATAAGGGTGATTCAAGAGTTAATTAGTAAAACATTTGATTTTAAGTGTTCAAAATTTTAAACCTAAAAAAATTAATAGCAATTTTATGATTTTAATTTTGCTTACATTAATAGTGAAGATTGACAATTCAAAATTATTACTATCTTTGCATGTATAGGTACTAGTGGCCAAAGAAATGTTTTGCACATACGTAATATTTATTCATGAATTTATTTTTTAAATTGTGTCAATTAAATAAATTTAAATTTATTTAAACTACATTATTTTTGTATATTTGTATGATATTAAATTATCTCATTTACACTTAAATGAATACTTAAAGACCATGTTCCTTTCTCCCTACCTTCTTATATAGAATGAGTATACTAAGTATAATTCTAATGATCTCCGTAATTTCAAATTTCTATTAAGATTAATTTTATTTCTTTGTGACATACTTAAATTGTGGACTTTTGGCAAGCGATGAAGAGACCATGAATGACATAATACCTCAAAACTTGGAGTATGACATAGTGACTTCAAAAATTGTCAATTGCCAAAATTCTCTATACGTAATCATATAACATGTTTTTATTTATTTATTTTTTTAAAAAAATACTTATGTTTGATATTTATTTTAAGACTCAATTCATTTTAATTCATGTCAGAAATTTTTTATTTTAACTTTAAATAAAATTCAATTCTGATTAAGAATGAAAAAATTGATAGAAATATAGTATATATTGAGATTTGAGAGGTAAATATGTGTCAAATAAATTTAAATGAAATTAATTTGTAAGTGTTGTTGAAAGTAATTAATATTGGTTATAAATAAAAGTTAACCCATAAGAGTTTAAATAAGTGAAAACTGAGTATATATTTATAAGATTACCTTCGCTTAGTAATGATAATTTTGGTATCTAGAAAAAAGAAACTAAGCTTTAAAATTCTCCGCTTTCTCATTTTGGAAGTTTTTAATTCGATATTTAATTTTTATATTAAGATGGAACCTCATTAAATTGGAGATCCCATCATAATAAACCTAACTCCATAATTCATATTCAAGATTTATATTTTAAAAATAAAATAAAATAATTATTTTATCATAATTCTTATTCAATTTTTTCAGAATATAATTTATATACATATAAATATTTATAATTTATTTTCAATTATGAATTTCAAATTTCATACAAAATTATATGGAATGAAGTAGACCACAGTACCTATAATTGCAATATTTCTTCAAATTTGTAGGTCAGTACAATTAAAATAAAAGAAGTAAGAAACTATTTTGTTCCAGCAAAAATAAAAATATCAGATAATCTTTCTATATATTTTAATTTTGGCGGACAAAATAATTAAATATATATTATTGGTAAGAGATGATAACTTCACATGTATTTATAAAAAAAATCAAATTAAATTTTAAACTTTTTTTTTTTATAATTTTAATTTAGTTATCTCACATCTTTTTAGTTTGTTTAAAAAAAAGAACCTTTTTTTCTAGTTCTAACTTTTCACATATATCATATTTGGAACAATAATATTTTAGTATACTTTACATATCTTTAGTTTAAGACCATAAAATTATCTTCTAAACTTTCTTAAATATTTTGAATAAAGTTAAAATCAGACAAATAAATTGAACGAGTGGAGGTGAAGACATGTGTCAAGCAACGAGGTTGTACTAGTACACCTGTTAGCTCCATTGTGAGACAGATAAACTTTGAAATCCACAATAAATTACACGTACGTGTCTGTATGTAAATGTAAAATAAAAAGAGGCAAATTCTCTTATATTTTTTGTTTTCTTTATGTCTTTTGCAAGTTTGGTTTCTTTGATAATTTGAAGAATTTTTCAAAAGTAGAGACAAGTGACAAAATCTTGAAAATGAAGGTTTGTTCTAGTTCTTTATAACTTTTATAATTTAATTTAATTTTTCAATATGTTAACAAAACATCTCTAAAATGTATATTTTTTGTGTATTATATGCATGCCTAGTTTTTACTTAGTGAAAATAGTTTCTCCCTTTGTTTTAATTAATTTATATATCTTGACTTATTTTGATTTGACTCGGAAGATTTTTGAGTCTTGTGACAAATTAAAACTGAAAATATTTTAAATATATTAAATATCTCTAATTTTTGTTCTTAACTATACTATTTGGAAAGTTTGAAATTAATTTTATTGTTTAAAAAAATGATTAAGGCACAAGTATTAGACTATGATCGAAATTCCTGACACACCCCTCAACTAAGTTAAGGTTCTATTACCCAAATATTTTTTTTTGTAATTTTGTATCTCTTTTTAGCTTACATGGCGTCCAAACATTCCACAGAAGTGTCATGTAAATCAAGGTGTACAAAATTACAAAAAAAATAAATTCGAATACTAGGATCTTAGTTTATTAAAGGTGTATCTTTGGATTTTGATCATATAGTTTAGGAGTACTTGTGTCTTATCCAAGAAAAAGACAAAAAAAAAGACTTATTTTCAGTGTTTTTTACTTTTAAACTATTTTTAGTTTTGAGAGTTTTTGGATAAATGTGAAAGTGTTTTTAAACTCTTTTTTAAGGCCGTAAGAGTACCAAAAACTCAAAAAGTTAATAGCTTGTGTTTTCAACTTATGACTTTTAACTGATAAGACAGGAAAAATAAATTTAATTTTAAGTCAAACAAATTAAAACAGAGCGAGTAACTATTATTGACCACTACTACCACCAACCAAATATAGGAAGAAATCTCTTAGAAATGATGACATCATGTGCTTATAATTTCATTTTATGTGTCTTAATTTGACTGGACGTGATACACGTACCTCAATTTTTGTATCTTGAGGTAATATAGGAAGTCTTTCACTAAAGATAAGCTTAAGATCGAGTTTAAGTTCTATACACCAATAAAATGATCCTACTAAATTCTTTTGAAAGCCTAGATAAATGTTGCAAGATATCTAATTTTGAAAATAAGATAAGTACCTGCCATACTGCAAAAGGTGTGACATGATAGTTGAAACAAGCACATTTAAAAAAAAAAAGACAATAAGACAAATAAATTGAAACGAACTAAATATGATTATTTGTTTTTTGTTAAGACAGACAAATCGAAACAGACTAAGTATGTAATGGTGGTTGTTTTTTGTTAAGACAAACAAATTGAAACAGACTAATTATGATTATTGTTTCTTGTTAAGACAAATAAATTGAGACAAGACAAAATATGAATATTGTTTTCTGTTAATACAAATAAATTGAAACAAATTAAATATGGTGGTTGTTTTTTTGTTAAGACAAACAAATTGAAACATACTAATTATGATTATGATTATTGTTTTTTGTTATGACAAACAAATTGAAACGGACTAAATATGGTTATTGTTTTTTTTTTTGTCTAGACAAACAAATTGAAACAGACTAGTTATAGTTATTCTTTTTGTTAAGACAAACAAATTGAAATGGACTAAATATGGTTATTGTTTTTTTGTTAAGACAAATAAATTGAAAACGGACTAAATATGGTTATTGATTTTCGTTAAGAAAAACAAATTGAAACGGACTAAATTCGGTTATTGTTTATTTGTTAAGACAAATAAATTGAAACGGACTAAATATGGTTGTTGTGTTTTTGTTAAGACAAACAAATTGAAACACACTAATTATGGTTATTGTTTTTTGGTTAAGACAAACAAATTGAAACGGACTAAATATGATTATTGTTTCTTTTTGTCAAGACAAACAAATTGAAACAAACTAGTTATGGTTATTGTTTTTTGTTAAGACAAACAAATTGAAACGGTCTAAATATGGTATTGTTATTTTTTTTTGTGAAGGTTCATGAGAAAAGGTCTCACTCTCATGCAAGTGATGAGGAGAAGAAAGTTACTACAAGAAAGCACAAGGCTGAGGCAGCGCCAAAGAAGTCGAAAATCGCCAATGAAGGCGAGGATAATGATAAGGTTAATGGGCGATCGAGTGTTGCGGATGTGGCAGCTGAATTTGAGAAGTTTTGTAGAGAGACAAGAGAACATCTCTCCATCAAACAAATGCGCGAAATTCTCGAAGCCAATGCCCGGGATGCTTCAATAGCTGATGAGGCTGTTGTACCTAGATGGTTTGTCACATTTATCTTTCTTAATTGTTATGCTTCTTTTGTAGTGTTTTTAAGTGTTTGAGTTGAGAGATCTTTCGGAAACAGCCTCTCTACCTCCATGAGGTAGGGGTAAGGTTCGTTAAGTCGGGAAGCGGGAATAGAGATAGAATGCTACTGATAGACATTATATCATGACGTAATAGCCAACTTTAAGGTCTGTGTACACTCTATTCACTTCAAATCCCATTTATCAGATTTTACTTCATATGTTGTGTAGTTTAGTTTAATTCTATCCTCTTTCGACCTCGGACTTCACCCGTGGGATTGTGGGATTTCACGGGGTATGTTGTTATTGTTTGTTTGTTTAAGTTACGCACTCTTGGTGTGTAAGATTTTGCGCTTGGTAGGCTAGTTACCATAATTTTGGTTGAATCTTTTACACTATTAACATAGTTTTAGCTTCGTTTTACGTTGTTACTTTCTCTAACTAGTGTGTTTTCAATTTTAGGATCTGTTCTAAAAAAGTTGACTTAGAAACTATTCAACTTTGAATTTTTCATTTTGATCCGTCGAGATACTTACTATATAGACACAAATGTTTGGTCGTAAGCTAAATTTATGTCATACGCTTTCCTTTTTAGTTTGTTCTAGGAAGTCAGACTTCCTTACTCGGAAACAATTTAGCTTTGAACTTTCATTTTGTTTGAGATATCTGTAGTCACATAAATGATTTTCACGTCGTCAAATCATGACGAGTTCGAATTGGATACAAATTTATATTTTTGGATACCTATTAATAGGATTTCGATTTACACGTTCTTATAAAAAGATTTTAAGTGTTGCAACAGTTCAGTTTATGATATGTTTTGTTACTGAACTATGCTTGTTAGATAATGTTATATGAAGTGAACTTACTGAACTATGCTTGTTAGCCAAGACATACTATTCTATGGTCCTGTCGGCGATTGTCCAGTTTGTGGTGGCACGTTGGAGTTTTCTGGCGACGGCTATCATTGCCAGGGAGCATATAGTGAGTGGTCCAGTTGTGTTTACAGCACTAGGTCTCCACCAAGAAGAGAAGAGCCTATAAATATCCCTGAATCTATTGGAAAAACTCCCGTCTACGATGTAATGTGCCAAACACTTCTTTACATTCATAACTAGCTGTATAATACGGGTACGACGATCTAAATCGACTGTTTGTTCATGTTAATATGATAGCTGATTGAGAAACATACAGACCCGAAAAGTCGCCCCAAGCGGGAAATAGCTGTAGCAGATAAACCATTTGTAGGAATGATGATTGCTCTTTCAGGCCGTCTTTCTCGAACCCATGTATGTATATACATTTTTTCCATATATTTATGTTATTAAAGTGCGTTGGATCATTGTTTTGGTATGACATGAAGACTTCTTCTCTATAGCAATATTGGAAGAAAAAGATCGAGAAATATGGAGGGAAAGTGGCTAATTCTGTTATTGGTAATGATCCAAATCTTATGTTAATTTGATGCAATGCCTTCAATCGTAACCTTAAAAACTAAAATGGCTTCGTTATGGCAGGGGCAACGTGCCTTGTGGTTTCTCCCTCAGAGCGAGATCGCGGTGGCTCGTCTAAAGTAGCTGAAGCAGTGTATGTACTTGTAAAGAATTTTTTGCATGAATTCGATTAGTTTTGGCGTTGATATCTTACAGCTAGGTGCTGTACGTTCCTCAGGGAGAGGGGTATCCCAGTAGTGAGGGAGGCTTGGCTGACCGATAGCATCAAGGAAAAACAAGCTGAAACGTTAGATGCATACGATATTGCAAGTGATATTGCGGTAGAAGGGAAAGGTCTTGCACTAGATCAGCAAGATTCCAGTGTCGTAGCACTTGAAACCTTAACAGCTGAGGTACTATTGAAAGCTTTTGAGTTCAATAGTGATTGGTTTTCTTTTTCGATATTTTAGATAGAAACTGTACTCATTTGCCAAAATTGGTTTGACATGGTTGTAGCTAAAAGTGTTTGGAAAGAGAGGTGTGCATATCGACAGTAAGCTGCAGAATGAAGGTGGAAAAATATTAGAGAAAGATGGCATATTGTACAATTGTGCTCTCACTGTTTGTGATCAAGGGAGGAACCTGAACGAGTACGGATCAAGAACTAATATTTTCTTTTATAATTTCAAGGTAGTAACTAATAGAAATGTTTAAAATGGTGTAGCTTCTGCATTATGCAACTTATTGTGGCACGAGAGAACTGCTTGTACCTTTATTACAGAAAGGGAAAAATTGGTGACAGCCCCAGAGCAGATGACAAGCTGGAGGAATGGGAAAATGTGAACGATGCTATTAAAGAATTCGCAAAGCTCTTTGAAGAACTGACGGGAGGTCAGTTCAAACTTTGGGAAAGAGAGAAGAAGATTCATAAGAAAAATATGAAGTTCTTCCCTATTGATATAGTATGTGCTCTCTTAACTTCCTGGAATCAAGTATATTTGGTGTTAATTCAGTTTAAAGATAACGATGTGGTGAATTGTAGGATGATGGCGTTGAAGTAAGGTATGGTGGACTAGGCCTTAGGCAACTCGGGGTTGCTGCTGCACATAGTAAGCTTGATCCGAAGGTAGCAAATTTAATGAAAGTCCTCTGTAGCCAGGAGATTTACCGGTAATGTCCTTTAAGATTACTCTTTTGTTGTTTGTTTACATGTGTACACTTACTGTTATCTGTTGAATGAAGGTATGCTCTAGTGGAGATGGGATATGATTCACCTGAGATTCCTATCGGGATGGTTACTGATCTTCATTTGAGAAGATGTTAGTCTTTCTCGTCTTTGTGCATTCTCCGTTGGCGATTGCTATTAACATTTTAAGTAACTTTGTAACCACACAGGTGAGGAAACCCTCAAAGAATTTGTGGAGAAACTGAAATCTTCAACGGTGACGGGGAACAAAGCAGACGCCTTTTGGGCTGATTTCACCCAGAGATGGTTCACTCTCATACCGACTACAAGGCCCTTTCCCTTTAAAGACTACGAAGAACTGGCAGACCAAGTAAATTGCATATCAGTGAACAATTCATTTTTCGTTTGCGGGTTTGAGTTCCTCTCTTATAGACTTGTCAGATGATAATATATTGATGTGTTTCTCGTATTGTGAAAATTTAGGGTGCTTCTTCTTATGAGGCTATTCGAGATATCAATACCGCCTCCCGTCTTATAGGAGATATGTCAGGCTCAACGTTGGATGATCCTCTTTTTGAGCGTTATGTGAAGCTAAACTGTTCTATTTCATCCCTTGAGAAAGAGGAAGATGATTACAAAATGATAGTGAAGTACCTGGACAAAACTTATGATCCAGTGAGAATCGGTGATGTCGTAAGATAATTTCACTCAGTCTCCACAAGTCAAGTTCATTTTGGATATTGATTTATGACGAGATATGTGAAGCTTTGATCTGAGGTGAGGTTATATATTTTCTTCAGAGCTATGGTGTATCGGTTGAGAATATCTTTGCCGTTGAAGCAAGTGCATGCCCCTCTCTTGATGACATCAAGAAATTGCCGAACAAGGTTCTGCTATGGTGTGGTAAGTAACTCTTAGATCAAGATTCGATCTTACTATCGAGATGAGTGAACGGATCAACCTTAAAATAACAATACGTGCATTACTTGCTCTTTACTAACAGGGACTAGGAGTTCAAATCTATTGAGGCACTTGCAGCTGGGGTTCTTGCCTTCAACTTGTTCACTTCCTGTACCAGGATACATGGTACGTGCAGGCATATAAAATTTGTTTTTGTAGAAATGGCGTCAGTGTTATTTTCTGTGCTGTCTTTTTCTTTTCGGGTAAGAGAATACCTCTTTTGGGGTTTATATTTTGTTTCTTTGCAGTTTGGAAGAGCTATCGTTTGTTCGGACGCTGCAGCAGAAGCAACCAGATATGGATTCACAGCTGTAGATAGGCCAGAAGGTTTCTTGGTTTTGGCTGTTGCCGCACTAGGAGAAGAAATCCAAGAGTTCTCTAGTCCACCTGAGGTACTATAGAAAATGATGTTAATTGATTTTAGATTTTTCTGTTGCTGAAGTTTCTTACTTAGTATTGGACACCGATAGTCGAGGCTGGCCGTCCCTATCATCCAGTGTCTTAGGCTCTTGGCCATCTCTTTTCTTGTCTCAAACTAGTCGAGTAGGCAGTAAGTGGCAGTAAGTACCGATAGTCGGCTGCCGCCCCTATCATCTCATGTCTTAGGCTCTTGGCAAAGCCTTCTTCTCGTCTCCGTGTCTCCTTTGTCTGGTCTTAGGTTCTTAGCCAACTCTTTTCTCATCTCCGTATCTCTCTTTTGGCTTGAACTTACGATTCGTGACAGCTACTCATATGTGCCAAAGTAACTTGCTCACATGCTGGGTCCCTAAACTTGCTAGCTATTTCTATGACTCTGGATCGACTCGGGGAAGGAGCAAGTTGGGTTGACTCTGGGATGGAACAAGTTGGGTTACGGCATTAGGCTGACGCCTAAACTTGCTAGCCTACTTATTAGGACTCCGGATTGACTAGGGGCTGGAGCAAGTTGGGTTGCGGTATAGAGCTTAGCCCAAACTTGCCAACTGTTTCTTCTCTCCGAGGATGGACTCGGGGCTGGAGCAAGTTGGAGTGCTATAGAGCTGCAAGTACGGCGGGGGTTGATAAGAGGATTAAAAAAGAGGTGTTACGATCAAATTTTGTACTAAATGCAGGACACTATATCTCTGGAGGAGAAGGGGATTGGAGCTAAAGGGCTTGGCAAGAAGAAAACAGACGAGTCGGAGCATTTCGTGTGGAAGGACGACATTAAAGTCCCTTGTGGCAAGTTGATTCCATCAGAGCACAAGGAAAGCCCTCTCGAGTACAATGAATATGCTGTATATGATCCACAACAGGTACTTATAATAAGAAAAGAGGATGGTTTAAATTGAAGTTTGAAAGTTAAATATATATGATCTTTCGTTTTATCGCATAGGTAAGCATAAGGTTCTTGGTGGCGGTGAAATACGAGGAGCAAGATGTAGAGTATGAAGCAGCTGAGCTTGAGATTGAGCAGCAGCCCGAGGGATAACCAACATTATGGGAAGAAAGTGAAGGAAGACCAGAGAAAGGCTGTACATGGACATTTTGCCTTTTCTCTAATCAAGACTTCGTTATGGGATTTTGTAGTACTTTTTGGGGCATAGGATGTGGGAAACTTGTGTTTGTTAAATGTTAAATAAATCATTATGAAGTTTGTTTTTGTAGTTGTGGTCTTGTGGATGTTTGGTTCTTGATCCTGGTTAAGATGGTTGGGCACAATTTAGTGTATATATTGCAACTAAGTGCTACAGCCTACAGTATATGCTATGTTGATTAAGTGTTATGTTCTATATCTTTTTTTTTCTTAGTCCATGTGTTCCTATGATTAATATGTTTTTCTTGTTTGATCCACCAATTAGAAAGTTAAAACTGTGCATGAACTAATAGTATGGGTTAGGCAAGCCTAGTTTAGCTTAGCTAGCCCAACTCAAGGTTGAACTATTTTTTTTGAAGTCCATCAGAGAATGAGACCAGTGAGGCATCTTCTTTTTTGATCCATCAGTGACAAAGTTTAAACTATTCATCACATGAGCTAGCAATATAGGCCAGGCTTGTTGTTAGGGTTAGGCTTTTCAGCCGGTCAATATAGGCTTGTCCAGACGGTTAATATGGGTTAGGGTTAGGCTTGTTCGACCGGTTAATATGGGTTAGGGTTAGGCCCGATCAATATGTAGGCACATATAGGGTTGTTTGGTCGGTTAATATGGGTTATGTAGGCGGCTTGTTCGGTCGGTTAATATGGGTTATGTAGGCTTGTTCGGTCGGTTAATATGGGTTAGGGTTAGGCCTACCGGTCAATATGTAGGCTTGTTCGGTCGGTCAATATAGGTTAGAGTTAGGCTTGTCAGTTGGTCAATATGGGCTAGGTTAGGCTTGTTTTGTAGGCACATATTAGGCTTGTTCGGTCGGTTAATATGGGTTATGTAGTCACATATTATGTAACACCCCTAATTTCTAACCAAGAGTCACATGTTAATACACCATTGCTTAATTACTACAATATATTTTATTCTCATTTTGGGAACTTGAATTTTTGTGATATTTGAAAACCTGATTAACATAATTGTGATGGTAATTTAAGGGATTGTATTGGGGTATTTACGTAATATTCTAATTAGGATTACCTATAACTTGAAAGGGTGGTGAGGTATATACATATAGGTATATATGTGCATTTTGGGCAGCACACTTTTTATTTGGGCAGCACCTTTGAAGGACAGTTGTATAAGTGATAAACATCACTTTTGTGACTATATTTTCACACCTCCTTTAGTGAAATTCATTTCCCTGAAGTCTAAGAACCTTAGAACTTTATCTAAACAGATTGTTCTTCAAAATCACAAGAGAAAAACTTGGTCCTTTTGGCTGGAATTCGAGACACACCCCTCCCTTTGGTAAGTGATGAAATCTGTTTTCGAGCTGGGTAATGTTTAGTATTTTAAGCATATCTCGTTATTTAGAACTTAGTTTACAGTGAATAAATATGATTTGAAAAGATAATTCATATACCTATAACTCTTATGTTTATGTAAAACTCTAATTTAGCTGTTATGGATTCGAAATATGGGATGCAACATAAGACAAGTTCTGTCCAGATCGGAATTAGAAATGTTGTATGATCAACTGTTAGTGTTTTGATTATATCTTTTTGTACAAAATATATTTTGCGGTGATTCTTGATTATTTGCAACCTTAAGAGACGTACCTACATCTTTCATGAAGGATATAAAGTCCAGTTTTTCTGTTTTCCTTTTCAAAACTAAGTTGCGACTTGAGGTACCAGGCTGGACAGATTCACTATTTTGGGAGCATAGTTGTATTTATACATGCTAGACTTACTTGTGATGATGATTCTGTTTTACGTCAACATTATTGAGCTAATAGAAGTTATTTAATTATATTTTTAAGGTTATATATACTCGTGTACAAGTTGAGGACCTTGAAACGTTGGTCGGTCTACGATTGAAATCTTGAAGTTTTGTTGGACTGTTTCTATGCTAAAACCAGAGGTTTGTGTATAAGCTTGTACTTGTACTCTTGCTATCTACTTGTATATTTGAAGGGTTATGTCGATACTTTGGTTACTTCTTGTCACGTTGTACTGTCGTATTGGTATTCTCTGAGACTTTCAAGACACTTGTGTAACTCGCCCACTTGTACGGATTGCTTGATCACCTGACATTCTTGTTGGGACTTTGTCCTTCTTGTGGATTTGATTTTGTCACTATTGACATGCCTATTGATTTGGATTATTTTCCATCTTGACTCTTGATTTTTGGTTCGTCTTAAGTATGGAAGTTGTCCATTTTAAGTATGAACTAGGACGTCATTTCTAATATGGTTCTTGATTCTCTTGATTATTGGGCTTCGACCCTTCTTGATACAGGGCTTCGTTCCTTCTTGATACTTGATTATGTTGGGTGTGACGGTATGATGTATATATTGGGCGAGCTTTGGTATTGAATCTCTTGGGAAATGCTGCTATGAACATTCTTGACATTTGGATCTTTAAATATCAAACTTGATACTCTTTATATATTGTTTATTATGTTTCAATTGTGTTGCCCATGACTTTTGAAAGGTAACTTGGTGAATCTATCGGCTCCATGCATATAGTTTTTACACCACTAAGTTTTATGTTTAGCGATAGTTATTTTTATCATAGAGAACATTCGAGGGGATACTTGAAGTTGGTCATTGGAGACAGAGTTTTTGAGAGCTTTATGGGAAGATCACATTTGCATATAGGCATCTATAGTTGCATAAATCTTGGGACTTGTACATGATCTATATGTTGTACATTTACATGAAAATTTGAAGGCTAATTTGATCATGTCACCATGGGTTGTAAAATAAGTATGACTACATGTATTACCGTTTTGGGGTGTGTAAACCCAAGTCTTGTAATGTATTAAATTTACAGTTTATTTTGAAGGTTTGTATGAAGCATGTGTTTTACAAAAAAAAATGGACTTGTTTCGAAAAATCGACCAAACTTATGACTTGCAGAGAAATCGATTGTCCAAAATAGAGTCGCCAATTAATTTTTTTAAGAAAAATATAATTTTTTTCAAAAAATTTAAACAGAATAAAATCGTTTGAAATTTAAAAGGGTTCGGGGTTCAATTTACATTCTGAGAAGGTGTTAGGCCCTTAAAATGTCCGCTAACTTGCGGTTGACCAACGATTTGACTAACTTGAAATATATGAACTGCGCAAGAAGACTAATTTTTTATTTAAGGGAAATTAACTAAAGGAAAATTTCTAAAAGAAATAATTTATATTTTGCAAGACAAAAAAAAAATGAAAATAAAATTCAACAAAATATAAATATTTTTATTTAAATATAAAAGGAGAAATGACTATCTTTTTTGGGAATTAATTAAGTCAAACGAAAAATCAAATAAAATGTTAGTCGGTAACAAATAAAGAGCAAAGGAAGGAAATATCAAATTTGGGCCTTTTTAGAACCTGTCCTAATACTAACAATACCCAAAACATGAGTTTGGGCCTTAGATCAAAATTCTGTTGCTGGGCCATTCTTTTAAGCCTTTGGGCTTCTTTTCACTCTCAAAGTCATGATTTACACCAAGTGTAAATATAATGTATACACCAAGTATATGACTGATATACGGTCCATTTTTAGGACCTCCGAAACCTGTCTTTCTAATTTCAGCCCTGTACTCCTGCATTTCGGGTATTTCTTGACCTGTATATCAATATTTCATCATGTATACCAGTGTATACAACAAGTATACAGCAAGTATACAACTGGTATACAACCCTTTCCTTGGGCTTTTGAGAGTAGAAAATTCAATTTCCAGCCTTGTATTGCCTTCAACCTATTCATTATTGCTTCCGACAGACTGCTGATTCGAACAACAAAAATGGAGCCTTTATGGCTCGACTCGAAAATGCAAGGGAAAGATGTATGGAGTCCAAGATGAACTCGAGTTGGCGTCACATGTAACATAAACAAATAAAAATATGTAAGTAGTAATTTAATGATTTAATAGAGAAAAAAAATATTAAATGGGCCGAACTCATGTATTACTACTCATATTTTTAAGTATTGTAAAAAAAGAAAATAATAATATTAATAATAAAGCAAATCACATAAGCTTTAAATCAAATATAGAGCACTTTAATGGCCTCAAATAGTTAATGATTAAAGCAGAATTTGGATAAAAGAACAATTCCAACAATAAACGAGAAAAGAAAAAAAACATGTGAGACTTTTCAAAAATTAGAACAATTAAACCACAACTAGCTAATGACCATGTAATCTTGAAAGGAAACCAGAAACCATTCAGACCAAAATTATGCTTAACAGTAAATATTATAAGAACAAATATACCCTATCAAAGATGATTAACCAGGAAACAACTTCAGTAAGCTAGGCAGTAAGATACTAAACATCAAACAACAAAGGGGAATGGAAGAATGAGGCAACCAAACACCATTAAATTGAAAATGACTTAGATATAAATATCAAAATAATTTTTTAGCATGCTTCAAAATTAAGACTAAAATGATATGCAAGCAAAACTTGGTAAAATGTAGGCTAAGTTTAACAGAGAAAATCGATGCCGAACGAATATTGCACTAACTTGATTAAACATCTCAGCTGGTTAACAACAACAAAATGACATGCAAATTTTCAATTTATAACACTTCAAAAGGCAAAAAGGATGAACCATAGGCATCAAACTTGAGGATAAGAACAAGGAAAACAGAACATTATGCAATCTGGAAAAGGGAAGAAACAAAACTTGCCTTTCAACATAGACTCAACCAAAACAAAACAATAAAGAATCGAAACGAACAGCAACAAATACAATCTAAGGACTCAAAATAGTAGCAGATACAACACATAACTCAGAATGTTGACATCTTGGTTCATTCATTCAACTTGAGGTGAAAGAATGAAACATATGACATCTAATATTAAACAATAACACAGATTCAACAATTAGAAAATGGAATAAAACGAGTAGAACAACTTGACAACTAGACTAAAAGGGCAGCTAGGAACGCAAAGAAACAATACAGAGGACAGAACAACATTGCCAACACATTCAAAGTGTAAATCACATAGATGTAAACAACATGACCAACATGAATCAAAAGAAAACTTTATTGATTTAGGATTCAAGTTTATTGTCCGAAAAACTCACAAGAAAAACAAGTATCCAATACACACAATAAGCTACATTGAAACAAAATACAGAAAGAGACAATGATACCTTTCTCGGGGCAGCGAAACTGAGAAACGAGCTAAAGACAACGATCCTTTACCACCGAAATATGGCTCTTAGAACTCCGACGAGCAAAACAGAGCAAACGAGACCAAAAACTAAGCAAGGATCTGGACTCCCGATCTGTACCATTTCAAAAAATTATCCAAAACACTTATATATATAGCTGGAAGTTTGTGGTGTATTTTCGTCTCTTAAGCTAGCTGGTTTCAACTTTTTCCAACTTTTTTTCCAACCCCTAAACACTGAAATAGAGAAGAGTTTTTATAAAGGAGACTAAGGTACAAAAGAGGGGAAAACGGAAGGGATATGAGGCCAAATTGAATTCAAAATTCGAATTCTTCCTTAGAAGATAAGGCTGCCCGCTCGAATTGTACCAAACTTGTACAATCTCACAACAGACAACTAATGAGGGTCGCTTGATCTTGAGCCAAGGACGAAGAGGCAACGAGATTTCGACACCTAGATTATTCCCGTACGGAAAAGATAAGGGAGAGGAGAGGGAGACGAACGCATGAGTGAGCTGGTCTAAATTTGGGCTTGTTCTCACTGGAAGAAGAAGAAGAAGAAGAAGAAGAAGAAGAAGAAGAAAACATATAGGGTCGGGTCGTTCTTTTGGTATTGCTATACTGTTGGGTAATTAGTATTGTATTGTTGTGGGATGGGTTTCTAATGGGTATTGGGTCAATTAGGAAAAAATATGGTGGGCTAGGGGAATTGGATTTGATGGTAGCAATTTGGACCAAATTGTGGTCAATTTGAATTGAGAAAATAACCACATGAATTGTATTGGTGTAATTGGTTAAATTCGGCCAAATTTAAAATAAGATGAATTGTTTATTAATTAAGTAACAGCTTCTTAATGTTAACGAAATAAAATAATTAACTTAATTATAAACTAATTAATTGAAAAATATAAACGATTGTATAGCTAAACTAATTAGTAAAATATTCAAACAAAACAAAATCTCTTTTTTTTAGATGATTTTCAAATATTTATAAAATATCCTAATTATATACAAATTTATATAAAACATATGTATTGCTTAAAAATTATAGAAATGATAAAATTAATTAAAAGTAACTTGAAAAATATTTTGAACTTTATAAAAATTAATTATTTCAAATCGTTTGAAATTTAAGAAGCTCGGTGATTAATATATATTGTGGAGGTCCAAAATTGGGTGTCAACAATTGTCCCTTGTTTGACTTGGATTGATGAAAAAAATTTGAAGCAAATGAAATTGATAAATCCAATTTTGACCGACCACATCTTATCTTTCTTGTAAAAAAGATTTTGGTACGGACTTTAGGAATTATGGCCAAACCCCGGTATCGGGTTTCCTACATATCTCGAGCTATATGAGAATTCAGGCCGCTTGTAATTCGATAAGCTTGATTTGACGCACGATTTTGAAAGAATTTTGAAATAATTCATGCCACTTAAGATAACCTTTGGTTGGGAATTGTGACAAAATAAGTCGAGTATGAAAAGGAGGCTTGCAACCTCTTAGCCATGAACGTGGCATGCTTCACACCCATAATTAAGAACTTGCATAGACATACTTTCCAAAGCCCTTGGTGCATTGTAACTCAGATTGGAATGATGCCTCCGGTGAAAACCAGAACTTTTCTGATGCGAAATTGAAATCGATAAATCTAAAGAAAAACCCACGTGCCTTCTAATACGGGTGTGGTTTGATTGTGGTGAAAGTCGCTCCCTAGCTCGCGTCCTAAGAGTTTGATACTCCTCTTCGGACTATGTCCCAGTTTGCTGCTAAGAAAAAATTCCACGTTGTGTTGCATCTTTTTTTATGTCGTCTGCACCTGTGGTTTGTTTTGAGAATTCATCCTTTTGGATGCTCTCGACAAAGACTGAGATAAAACTTATTAGCATAAACTGTAATTCAAATGGAAAAATAGTGTCTTTTATCATGTGGACACTTAGTTACTCCCTTCAAATAATTGACGTCAGCTTTCTTTCAATTTGACGTTGAGCAAATAAAGCTTATATCTCATATTTGCAATATAATTCTTTAATGTACTCGTCTTTGATATGAAGTAATAAGAAATAGACTGATGTAATATATTGATGGCTCTCTTGATGGCGTTCTTGCAAATGAAAATAATGAAGATGATTTTTCATTAGTAAGATGACGATAATCCATTGGTAGGATGATGTTGATCCATTGGTAGGATAATGTTGCTACATGATAGGATGATAATGATGCTCTATCGATATGATGATGATGTTGATGCTCCATTGATAGAATAAATTATTCTTCATTGATAGGGTGACGATAATGATATGATAATGATGCTACTCTATCGATAGGATGATGATGCCGAAGATTCGTCGATAGGATAACGTTGCTTCATTAGTAAGATAATGTTAATGATCCATTGGTAGGATAATGATGATCCATTGGTAAGATAACGTTAATGATCCATTGATAAGATAATACAAATCCATTGGTAGGATAATGATAATGAAGATCCGTCGGTAGGATGATGTTGATCCATTGATAGGATGATGTTGATGATCCATTGGTAGGATAATGCAGATCCATTGGTAGGATAATGATAATGAAGATCCGTCGGTAGGATGATATTGATCCATTGATATGATGATGTTGATGATCCATTAGTAGGATAATGTTGATCCATTGGTAGGATAATGATAATGAAGATCCGTCGGTAGGATGATATTGATCCATTGATATGATGATGTTGATGATCCATTGGTAGGATAATGTTGATCCATTGGTAGGATAATGCAGATCCATTGGTAGGATAATGTAATGAAGATCCGTCGGTAGGATGATATTGATCCATTGATATGATGATGTTGATGATCCATTAGTAGGATAATGTTGATCCATTGGTAGGATAATGATAATGAAGATCCGTCGGTAGGATGATATTGATCCATTGATATGATGATGTTGATGATCCATTGGTAGGATAATGTTGATCCATTGGTAGGATAATGATAATGATCCATTAATAGGATAATGTTGATCCATTAATAGGATAATGTTGATCCATTAGTAGGAAAATGATACTGAAGATCCATTGGTAGGATGATGATAATAAAGATCTGTCAGTAGGATGATGCTGATAAAGGTCCGTCGATAAGATGAAGATGATCCATTGGTAGGATGATGAAGATTTGTCCCTCTGTTTTACCTTCGACATTTGTATGTTCACTTGTCTTGTTAGGGATTTGAGTGAAGACGATATTACTCATATCCCCAATTACTTCTTTTGGAATCAGAAGCATTAAACCTTTTCCTACATCCACAGAAAATTTGTTAGTTTTGAGTGAACTGATCTGTGTTGATTTCTTCGATTGTTTTCTCTTTATCTTCTTATCTCCGGTTGATTGCTCTTTTGTCTCGCTATCTCCAGTTGATTGCTCTGATCTCCCACTTCTTGATAGATAAGTAAAAACATTTTATGCAAAACATTTGAAACATATAGAAAAAGTCTTTAAGAAAAATAGGTTTTGAAGAAGAAATATTTGAAAAAGGATCACTACCGAGTGTCATATCACGTCAAGCTTAAATGAACGCCTTCAGGGTTGATGCTTCAAGGTCTATCTGATAACTTGTTGAAAAGATTCTGAAGATTCTTGAAGTTTGGATGATTTGACTCTTGAAATGTTGAAGATTGTTGAAGTTGACTTCTGATCTCATAATGGACATGAGGATCATTTGAAGTCATTTCTAAACTTTTGATCATGCTGGAGGTATTCAAAGTTTCTCTAAATCGATGAACCTTATTGAAATTTTTGAGGTCATCCTCAAAAATTTGTGTCCCAGTTAACTATTTCGGTGTATCTTGAACCATTGATAAACGAATCATGGAATTTTTGAGATCTTCTCTAAAATTCTGTCCCAGTTACAATTCTCAACGTAACTTCAGTCTTGACTTGTTAGAGAGATCCTCTTCTTGAGAATTTTTGAGTCCCCCTCAAAACTTCGGTCCCAATTTCTATTGTAACAAAAAACAAAAATCTTGCGGGAGATATAACTGAGATGTTGTGGCGCCTACGTATCCCGTTGAGGCAGGAATCAGGTCAAACGTAGTTCCCCCCTTGAGGATTAACAAAAATAAGAAATTTAACTAAGGAAACAACTGAGGCCGACATAGGCCGCCTACGTATCTCATTCTTGAGAATTTAGGTCGAACGTAGTTCAAATACAAAAGGAAACATTAAAAAGGGATAAATGGGTGACCGAGGCCGACATAGACCACCTACGTATCTCATTCTTGAAAATTCAAGTCAAACGTAGTTCATTACAGAGGGATAAATTCTAAACCAGGCGAATACAAGCAAATAGAATGATTACAAGGAAATAACATAAATACGAACTGAAACCTCACACATATATCTCTTGACAACATTTAAGTATATTGATGACTTTTGAGCTCTAATGTTCATGCTTAACTATGTGATGTCATCAAACAAAATAGTTGTGCTCTCTCAGCAAACTGATGAGTTCTCTTTCATGTATTTTTGTCAGATAGGCACCAATTTTGATTTCTTTGATGCATTCATCATTGTTCACTATTCTGATTTCTTCTGAATTCGGCTCATTGTGACTTTCGAATTGTCTGAATTCTTTAACCAGGTGTTTGGGTACCATGATCTTCTCATTGTAGTCCTCAAATTCGTCCGCATCTACCCCATTTCATTTATTCAGCTTGTGACATGACATGATATTGACAGATTTGAAAATATTTTCACTGAAATCATAGACAGATAATGTTAGATAACAAATATAAAACAAGTAAAGCAATTTTTTGCAATAAAGGAGTTTTTCATTTGAAATAAGAAAATAAGAACTTTGGCCATGACGATAAATCATTTTTCCTTCTTTTTTTTTTCAAAATATTAGGAGGGAGATTAAAACATAGCGAGGCAAAAATAGAGTAAAGGGTGGGTCTCGAGCCTCATTCATACTACCACCGATTTTTTAAAATAGACATAAACACAAGTCCTTTCTACCAAGATGACCGGGAAATCAGAAGTGGTGTGTAAGTCCAATTTGACAATTGCTCATCTGGTTCAACATCACGGATGCATGGCGTCTCGATCAATGCTTTAAGCACAACATCACCTTTTTTGAACAATTTTTTATTTATTCCCCTAGACCATTTTGCATTGGAAAAGACTGATATATGTGAGGCAATAATTTTGAAAAAGCTTGATCGATCTTCTGTTTGTTCTGACCCTCATTTAGTACTAAAGCGAAAGATTGATGAGGTGTCATGATCACAAATTTGGATTTCTCCCTTTTGGTTGGAGAGGCTACAACTTTCTCAAGCTTTTCAAGGTTGACTGAGATTATAACTTTCTCCACATTCAAATCTTCTTCGACTTCAACCATATTAATAGTCGCCCCTCTATGATTAGGCATGGGGTCACTATTGACATTTGCAGTGGCAGTCTGAAGAGTGACGACCTTTTGATCTATCAAGTCTTGAATTTTATGTTTCAAGTTGATACAATCCTCAGTAATATGCCCAACACCTCTTGAATAGTAAGCACAGTTAAGATCGGGTCTATAAAGCTTGGAATTGACATTGATATTATTTGGATCAATTGTCTATATCAGGCCAGCTAATTTCAATCTTTCAAAAAGTTGTGTTCAACTCTCAACCAAAGGAGTAAATACTCTAGAAGGTTTCTTCTCAAGATTTGGGAGAGGATGATTGTAATTATTTTGTGGATGTGGAGGCACTTGACTGTAGTTTGGAGGATTTTGATGATTTGGTGCTGGCGTTTGGAAATTTAGGTATTACGGAGCTCGATAGTTAAGAAGGGTGTTTTGGTAGTGTGGGGGTGGAGTTTGGTAACTTGATTGGACATTTGAACAATTAACTGATGGAGCTTGGTAATATGAATGTGGAGATGGAGTTTCGTAAAAAAAATGTGGAATTTGGTAACTCGGAGGTGGAGTTTGATAACCTGATTGGGTATAACAAGCTGGATATGAATTTTGTAGAGCTCGAGGATAACCTTTGTAAGGTGAGGATTTTCTGAGGTGTTTATTTTCATCAGATACGTAAGAAATGGAAGACACGTCCTCTCTTTTCTTCTTCAACAATCTCGAAGATTTAGTTGGGGCGGCAACGCGAGAAATCTTTTCGATTTTAATCCCATCCTCGATAGTTTCACCTATCTTGACTATCTTCGCAAATTTTGCTCCAATAAGCAACATTATCCTATCATAAAACTCTGGTTCTTGAATGCGTATGAACACTTCAACGATCTCCTTCTCAGACATGGGAGGTCGAACCCGGGCAACCTCTTTCCTTCATCTACACGCATATTGACGATAGCTTTCAATGGATTTCTGTTTGATCTTCTCTAAAGAATATCGATCAGGAACGATCTCCACATTGTAGGAGAACCGTTCGACGAAATCCTTAGCCAGTGCATTCCAGCTAGACCACTGTTTTGTCTCATGTGAGTTAAACCATTCCAACGCTTCTCCACTTAAACTTCGGCTAAAGAATCGCATTAAGAAGGCTTCATTCCTGCCAACTCCTACGAGTTGGTCACAATAAGTTCTCAGATGAGCCAAAGGATTTCTGGTTCCTCCAAAAGTGTCAAATTTCAGTGTCACACCCCGAGCTACCCCCGAGACGCGGACACGGGACCTAGGACCACAAGTGATCCCAAGCTAACCCTGCTGGCATGATCATGAGCATACTAAAGATAATAAACTGATGCGGAAGCTAATTCATAAATAAATCTGAAAAGATGGGGAATACCCATATACTATAACTGAATATATCAAATCTGAGAGTTTAATAAAAAAGAAATATCAAACTCAAGATACTAAGCTGATCTAACTATGTCTGAAATAAGCCTCTAAACTGATTAGAAATGTTGGAACATGCCCCAACTAGGTCTAGCAAAACTGAAACTAAAGATTAAAAGCGATAAAGATAAACATGTCACTAGTCCTCGAAGAATGAGGACTCACCACTGATGCTGCTGAACTGAAGATCGGGAATCGATCTAAGCGTGATCTGGATGCTGAGAACCTGAACCTACATCACGAGAAGATGTAGCGCACGTATGCGTCAGTACTTGAAAGGTACTGAGCATGCAGGATAAAGTAAAGCTGAAATAACATATAACTGAAAAAAACAATAAAGCAATGAAATAATTTGAACATGATATAGATACTGAATGCTGAGCTAACTGAATGCAATGACCAATTTATAACATGCTGAGACTGAATACTGAATATACTGATAAATGGTCAATAAAATAGACTCTGACTGAACTATGGGAGCTACTAATAACCGACATAAAACCACATGAGCTAAATGTGGAGTCCGATGTATACGCCCCATCGAGAGGACCCAATATACCCTGCCAGAGGTATAGAGGCATGTTGGCGTGATCTTTAAACTGATGTTGCCCACATAGGGGACTTACACCTACGTGGCTCGTAGTTCTGGGACTATATTGGTACGCTAAACCCTAGTCCAACTCGGTATTATGCTACTTCCAATGAATTTAGTAGTTAACTGGTTATGACTGAATTTCTGTAAATACTGGATAGCTCGAAACTGAACATGCAAACTGAGAATGCAACAATTAATCTGATAATGATGCATTCATAAACTGAGGCATGTATAACTGAATATATTATGACTGAAATACTGAATAGCTTAAAATACTGACATGTAGATACTCATACTTGGAAACTCCTTTTTAGAAAACAATACTCTGATCATTGATGACTTGGGAAGTCATACTGCATAAACATTGATGGTATATATTACCATACTATTCATACATTGATGACCTACTCAATTGTCATACTAATCATGTATTAGAAGCTCCTTCTCAAAACTCATCTTAACTTTCTCTAAAACTCAGTTTAAAACTCAAGTGTTGTCTTAAAGAAAAGCTTCTCATGATTTATAACTCAAAATAGGGTTTATGCTGAAATATACTGATAATGTGGCATAAAATTGGAGCTTGTATATCTGAATAACTGAAATATCTAACCTAGCATGTGTAATGCAAGAACTAATGAAATACATAGCTAGGGTTCTGAAATTTATGTAAGAAACGATGTAATAACATGATAATCTGATTTGGAACATCTAAATAACTAATTCATGATGATCTGCTGTAATTCTAGAAACCCTAGGTCTGTTCATAATCATGGAATCAAGAATCTGACTGAATTCTAGGGATCTAATGGGCGAAAGGAACTCACTAGTGAAATCCCACATACCTGGTGACGAATTCCACGGAGAAATCTTTCGATTTTGGGGTTGAAACCGAAGAAACCTCACTGCGTTCTTGAACTAGGGTTCTTGACCTTTTTCTCCTATCTTGATTCTAATTTTCTAAGTTTTGATTAATGATTTTGACTAAGGTAAGTTCTAGTTATGTTTCTAGGCTTAAACTGACTAAAACCTCATGATTTAGGGTCTAAACGACGTATCTTAGGGGTTAAACGAAATAGGAAAAGACCAAAAGACCCCTGACTTAGCTGCTGTCGGAGTGACTGACGGACTGGACTGACGGGCCGTCATTCAATCGATGGTCCGTCGATTGGATCCGTAGGTCGAGTCTGCCCGATAGGGCTTCACTAAAACGAGCATAACTTTTTACTCAGAGGTCGGAATTTAGCAAACTCGGTGGAGTTGGTAAGATAATTCAATTATCTATCTAACCATATGTCATGGGACACATAATTCATTTTTTGCTAAAAGTTATGACCATCTGAAGTTGACCCATCAACAATTTTCAGCTAACTGGTTGCTGACCCTCATCTACGGTCAGACCTACGGACCGTGGATCAATTGACGGTCCATGCTGGTCAACCGAAATTTGTGTCAGGGGCTAGGTAAAAGAGGTCTTGATCCACGGACATAGACCACGGACCGTTGTCTGATCTACAGACCGTGGGTCTGTCCGTGAGTCGAGACTTAGCCGATTTTTCTGAGCTTAGCTTGGGAGGGATTGCAGTGGTAAACCACGAACCACTAGCACGGGCCATGGTCTAACTTACGGTCCGTGGATAGCAACCGTGGGTTGCACCTGCAACTTCTCAAAATCTGCATTTTTGGCCTGATTCGAATATGGGGTGTTACATTCGGAACTTTGAACCCTTCTAAAAGGTCCAAGTTTGGATGGATGCACAAATCTTCGTAATTGAACCCGGTAACTTCTGAAGTATAATGTAACTCCTTTATGACTTTCATGATCTCTTCTTTCATATTCTGCTTGGCCTTTTCTTCCTTGGATCTCCACTCTTTTTCTTGCTCTTCATAATGATCGAGTTCAAAATAATTAGTGTAAGGTTCATTTTGGACTGGGATTTGGAAAGTTGGTTTTGGAGGAAAGGGTGGAGCAGTGGAAGGATTTTGGATGTTTTTAGGAGCTTGGTATATCCGGGGGAACGCTTGAGGGTTGGTATTTTGAAGAGGAGGTGGTGATTGATACGAGGTGGTGGCGTGATGTGGATTGGGGATAGTTAAGTCAATGGTGGAAGAATTCTGAATAGGGTTGGAAGGTGGGTTAATGAGATGTTCTGCACTTGAATTCAAATGAGGAAAGTAGAGTGGAGGTCGTCCATCGCATGGAATGCTGGCGGTGATACTCGGATTTGGCAAATCTTGTTTTTTCTGGACCTCAACCCTCAACTCAGCAATTTGTTGTATCAGTTGCGCGATCAACTCATTTTGTTCAGCGGTAAAGGGCTGGACTATAGCAACTTCGGTCAGGCCAATCTCTTCACCGTTGTCAACCATTGTGGCTTTCCCTTTTAGTAGACTTCGGTTAGGGAAGGAATCGTTAGGAGCTTTGGATCTTATAAAGTAAAGGTGTTCGGCAAGCTTATCAACACAGATCAGTTCTAAATACCTGACAAACAAAAAATAACTCAAAAGGTAAACGTGTTAGTGTCAGAAGGTGATAAATAGTACAAGATATCACACATAGGTGTAAACACACAAGAGTTGCTTCATTCGGAGATAAACTGGCCCACCGGTATAGAGAAATAGCTAAATAGACAAGAATTTGTCTACTTGACTTTGGGATTAGTGAATCAAAGATGTCGACTTGAGTTGAGACAAAGTCGATTGTATCTTTCATTGTCGTACTTTTGATTTTTGATTGAGATGTAACTTTAATTTCTTTGGAAGAGCTGGAAAAGATAAAATTTCTCAAAAAAATAATAATAGGGATCGAGCCTTGAAAGGCTGCCTACGTATCTCACGAGGGAGAATTCAGGTCCTATGTAGTTCGACTAGCTTCAATCTCCTTCAATTTGAGACAATGAATCTTTTCTGATAAAAGAGAGTAACATTTGAAAAATGAAGTTCGAATTTTATTGGGAAACTAAACACTCAAAGAGTATTTGGATGTACTTTTGATAGTGATGTGATATTTGTGCTTAGGGGTTTCTAGAAAAATTCTCAAAAGAGTAGGCTAGAACATCTCCAAATAAAGCAACATAATCACACAAGCAGTTATAATACATAAACAGTTAGTACGTGTTTTAAACAAATATGTGACCCTTTTGTGCCAAGTATAGGCCTAACGATTTGAAGAATGTATAACATCATTTGAAACATTTCATTTCCCCAAAATCCAAATTTATACAAGTTTTACAAATAAACTGAATGGGGATACATAATAGGGGAAATGGGATACAAAATATTCAGTCTCGCGCATAAGTACAATCCTAAACTAAGCTTCTATGGAAGGTCCTTTGTCCTTGATTTCTTATCAACTCCGGATGTCCACTTCTTTGGATGCAATGGTAACTTGATCTTTTTTCGACTTGAACAAACTATTAAACACCTAACCCCAAGAGACAATGATTTGCCAAAAGACGTATACATCCTTCAAATTTAAACACATAAGCATGATTGTCTTTTATTGACCAATGGGCCAAATAGACACAAGGTGGGCTTCTAATGGGCCCAACACACCATGGGTGTTGGGTCAACTTAGTTCAAAATGTGCTAAATTTGAGATTTGGTTTCGCTCTACGCTAGGTGACTAAGAGTGGCTTTTGAAAGATCGGAAACCCAAGCGGACAACTTAGGCTGGAACTCGCGACAACCATTAGACACATGACGAACCAATAAATTACCGATCATTCTGAAAAAGGGTTGAGTATAAAAAAGTCCGGTTGCGGTTTCGTAAAACCGTTCTTTAATATACTATATACAAGTTGGAAAATGTCACGGATGTAATGGCAGTTTATAGTAATTTAACAAGTAAAACATATAAAGAATTCAACAATTAATATCAATTAGTAAAATAGTCAAATCTTATGGTTAGAACTTAATCAATTCCCCTGCAGATTCGTCCTTTCTGTTTTACTAAAAAAATAAAAAAAAATGCACTTGTTTCAAAAAATTGACTAAACTTATGACTTACAGAGAAATCGATTGTCCAAAATAGAGTCGCCACTTAATTTTTTTAAGAAATTAAGAAAATTTATAATTTCTTTCAAAAAATTTAAACAGAATAAAATCGTTTAAAATTTAAAGGGGTTCGGGGTTCAATTTACATTCCGAGAAGGTGTTAGACCTTTGAAATGACTGCTAAATTGCGGTTGACCAATGATTTGACTAACTTGAAATATATGAACTGAGAAAGAACACTAATTTTTTATTTAAGGGAAATTAACTAAGGGAAATAATTTATATGCTGCAAGACAAAAAAAATGAAAATAAAAATAAGTAAATTATAAATATTTTTATTTGAATATAAAAGGAGAAATGACTATCTTTTTTGGGAATTAATTAAGTCAAACGAAAAATCAAATAAAATGTTAGTTGGTAACAAATTAAAGAGCAAAGGAAGGAAGTATCAAATTTGGGTATTTTCAAAACCTGTCCTAATACTAACAATACCCAAAACATGAGTTTGGGCCTATTAGATCAAAATTTTGCTACTGGGTCATTCTTTTAAGCCTTTGGGCTTCTTTTCACACTCAAAAGTCATGATTTACACCAAGTGTAAATATGATGTATACACCAGGTATATGATTGATATACGGTCCATTTTTAGGACCTCCAAAACCTGTCTTTCTAATTTCAGCCCTGTACTTCTGTATTTCGGGTATTTCTTGACTTGTATATCAATATTTCATCATATATACCCATGTATACATCAAGTATACAACTGGTATACAGCCCTTTCCTTGGGCTTTTGAGACTAGAAAATTCAATTTCCAGCCTTGTATTGCCTTCAACCTGTTCATTATTGCTTTCGATGGACTGCTGATTCGAACAACAAAAATGGAGCCTTTATGGCTCGACTCGAAAATGCAAGGGAAAGAAGTATAGAGTCCAAGATGAACTCAAGTTGGCGTCACATGTAACATAAACAAATAAAAATATGTAAGTAGCAATTTAATGATTTAATAGAGAAAAAAAATACTAAATGGGCCGAACTCATGTATTACTACTCATAGTTTTAAGTATTGTAAAATAAAAAAAAATAAAAAAAAATAAAAAATAAAGAAAATCACATAAGCTTTAAATCAATATAGAGCACTTTAATGGCCTCAAATAGTTAATGATTAAAGCAGAATTTGGATAAAAGAACAATTCCAACAATAAACGAGAAAAGAAAAAAAAACATGTGAGACTTCTAAAAAATTAGAACAATTAAACCACTACTAGCTAATGACCATGTAATCTTGAAAGGAAACCAGAAACCATTCAGACCAAAATTATGCTTAACAGTAAGTATTATAAGAACAAATATACCCTATCAAAGATGATTAACCAGGAAACAACTTCAGTAAGCTAGGCAGTAAGATACTAAACATCAAACAACAATAGGGAATGGAAGAATGAGGCAACCAAACACCATTAAATTGAAAATGACTTAGATACAAATATTAAAATCATTTTTTAGCATGCTTCAAAATTAAGACTAAAATGATATGCAAGCAAAACTTGGTAAAATGTAGGCTAAGTTTAATAGAGAAAATCGATGTCGAACGAATACTGCACTAACTTGATTAAACATCTCAACTGGTTAACAACAACAAAATGACACACATATTTTCAATTTATAACACTTCAAAAGGCGAAAAGGATGAACCATAGGCATCAAACTTGAGGATAAGAACAAGGAAAACAGAACATTATGAAATCTGGAAAAGGGAAGAAACAAAACTTGCCTTTCAACATAGACTCAACCAAAACAAAACAATAAAGAATCGAAACGGACAACAACAAATACAATATAAGGCCTTAAAACAGTAGCATATACAACACATAACTCAGAATGTTGACATCTTGGTTCATTCATTCAACTTGAGGTGAAAGAATGAAACATATGACATCTAATATTAAACAATTACATAGATTCAACAATCAAAAAATGGAATAAAACGAGTAGAACTGCTTGACAATTAGACTAAAAGGGCAACTAGGAACGCAAAGAAACAATAGAGAGGACAAAACAACATAGCGAACACATTCAAAGTGTAAATAACATAGATGTAAACAACATGACCAACATGAATCAAAAACAAACTTTATTGATTTAGGATTCAAGCTTATTGTCCGAAAACTCACAAGAAAAACAAGTATCGAATACATACAATATGCTACATTGAAACGAAATACAGAAAGAGAGGATGATACCTTTCTCGGGGTAGCGAAACTGAGAAACGAGCTAAAGACAACGATCCTTTACCACCGAAATATGGCTCCTAGAACTCCGACGAGCAAAACATAGCAAACGAGAACAAAAACGAAGCAAAGATCTGGACTTCCCATCTCTACCGTTTTGAAAAATTATCTAAAACACTTATATATATAGCTGGAAATTTGTGGTGTATTTTCGTCTCTAAAGCTAACTGATTCCAACTTTTTCCAATGTTTTTTTCCCCAACCCCTAAACACTGAAAGAGAGAAGAGTTTTTATTATGGAGACTAAGATACAAAATATGGGGAAAACAGAAGGGATATGAGGCCAACTTGAATTCAAAATTTGAATTCTTCCTTAGAAGATAAGGTTGCCAGCTCGAATTGTACCAAACTTGTACAATCTCACAACGGACAACTGATGAGGGCTGCTTGATCTTGAGCCAAGGACGAAAAGGAAACGAGATTTCGACACCTAAATTATTCCCATACGGAAAAGATAAGGGAGAGGAGAGGGAGACGGCACATGAGTGAGCTGGTCTGGATTTGGGCTCGTTCTCACTGGAAGAAGAAAAAGAAGAAGAAGAAGAAGAAGAAGAAAACATATAGGGTCGGGTCGTTCTTTTGGTATTGCTATACTGTTGGGTAATTAGTATTGTATTGTTGTGGGCTGGGTTTCTAATGGGTATTGGGTCAGTTAGGAGGAAATATGGTGGGCTAGGGGAATTGGATTTGATGGTAGCAATTTGGACCAAATTGTGGTCAATTTGAATTGAGAAAATAACCACATGAATTGTATTGGTGTAATTGGTTAAATTCGGCCAAATTTAAAATAAGATGAATTGTTTATTAATTAATGTCACTCCCCGAGCCTACACCCTGGGCGGGACTGGCACTCGAAGACCATTGTTGGCCCCAAGCGAACCTTTGGCCTGGCTTACTTAACTCAGCGGAAGACAATATTCATATCTATAATGATCAATAACACTTAACTGAACTGAATAATAAGATAACTGAGAATGTTAAAGATTAAACATTCAACTTGGCCAAAAGTGGCAACCTAAGTCTTAACAAAATGAATGATAATGAAAAGACTCAAAGGACTAACATCTGACTGTCTACAAAGCCTCTAATGACAATTGGGATGGATGTTGGGACAAACCCCACAACATCCTAATGAACTAAAATAGACAACAATGAAATGGATCCTCCGAAAAATAAAGAGTCTCACCAACAAACTCTGAACTGCTCACTGGATCAACGATGCCGAAATGCCGATCCTAGTTACCTATGTCTGCATTATAATACGATACAGGCCAACTGGCATCAGTACATTGAATGTACGAGTATGCGAGTTGGAATGCTAAAACAACAAAGGCTAGAAATAATCTGAAAGAAACTGAAGAACTTACTTGCCCAACTCAACTTAACATGATTGAACTCATTTCAATATAAAGCAATTTAAAACAAGTGCAATATAAAGAAAAGTTGTTTAAAAACATTATATTAACTTTGTGTGTATGCAAAGATACAAATGACTCTCAGATGTATGTAAAAATACAGTAAACTGATGTATATAAAAATACAATAACTTTTGTGGGAGTTTCTCTAACCGACAACCATCACATAAGAGCTATAGTGATGATACAACGATCTACCTCACGCTGCCAGTGCATCATATACCCAGCCAAAGGTATAGAACCTGAACTGCCTAATGGTTCCACTAGTCTATTGCGAAAAAGATTCATCTAAAAAGTATGACCCTTTTCTACTCATGGTGGCTACATGGTTCTATGGTGACGTGAGTTATCTAAACTCATGCTCATCCCCAATTCGGTGCTCAATACTACTCCCAAAATATATTGGCTCTTATGTTTTAAAAACACATTTCTTCTGTGATTTGAGATTAGTGCTCAAAAACTTAGCTCAAAGGCTATCTTGGAAATCTCGATCTCCTTTCTTGCTTCATTTAGAAAGCTATTACTCTTTTCTGAAGACTAGCCCGAAGGCTCTTTGGAAATCTCAGTTTCCATTCTTATTTAAATGTGAAAACATTTATAAACTCTTTGGGAATACTTAGTCCCCTAATACTTTTGAAGAAATGAACTTCAATCTTTACTCTATAGTCTTTACTCAACTTGAACTTCAAGTCTTAAAACAAAGTTAAAACATTTGGAAAAGACTTTTGGAAAAAAACTCTAAGAACTTATCTTGACTTGACTCTTACTTCTCTTGACTTTGATCTTAACTTTCCTTGAATTGGATTATGGATTCAAGGTTCATGATCTCATGTTTATGGATGATTTCATGATGTTTGGATGTACCTTAAAGTGTTGGAATCAACCAGAAAATATAGGTACATTGCTAAGGAACAAGTACTAAAAGGTGGGGAACGAATGGGGAGAATTAGCGTCTCTGGCGCTCTAAGAGGCGCGGGGCGCCAGCCCTCAAACGTCAGAGATGCTGGAGCGCGCTGGCTGGCGCGACGGCCCACCCCCTTCCCCAGGTTTTTTGACAATTTTCTTCTCCGTTTTTCATCTCTAAACCCTCATAACTTCCATGGTTCTTTCCCCAAACACTTAGGATCGATAGTACCCTCAACATATAACAGATTTGACTCTTAAATTCACCCGGAAACACGAATCAAATCAACAAGAGACTTCAACAACACAACCATCAAGAACTCAACGAATTTTCAACAATGTTCTCCAAGAACTCACTTTCTTTACATTCAAACAATTTACATTCGCTAAATTGAAACAAGATTGGCGTGTGGGTGAACTAACCCAACACTATGTGATCTCACATACCTTATAGGGATCACCCCCGACGAATTCCACAAGCCAAACTTCGACGATCTTGGCGATTCTTGATTTCTCTTTTCCTTTCTCCTTTTTTTCTCTTTTCTCCAAGCCCTAGCGTGAAAATTCTAATTTTTCTAAACTGAACAAAATCTAGTTTTACCCCAATAAATCTCCTGAAAATGAATTAGAGTAATTAGGTAAGGAAAAGACTAAATTACCCTTCCAAACCCGGATTAGACTTTCCTTAATCCAACAATCCAACTTCCAAAGGGCATAACTTTCATACGAACTCGAAATCGCGCAAAATCAGTGGCGTTGGAAAGATCCTTCCAAGAGCTTTGCAACCATATCTGGAAGTACACCTAACTCATCCTGAGCTAGGAATTATGTCCATTTGAAGTTGACCAAAACTCAGTTTTTCCTAACTTAAACAAGTTTCCAGATTTTCATTCTTTTCAAAAATGACTATTTCCAATTATTAGCTTCTTCCTAGTTAATTCAAATTGCGAGATGCTAAAATTAATTAACAAGCTTCTTAATCTTAACGAAATAAACTAATTAACTTAATTATAAACTAATTAATTCAAAAATATAAACTATTGTATAACTAAACTAATTAGTAAAATATTCAAACAAAACAAGATCTCTTTTTTTTAGATGATTTTTGAATATTTATAAAATATATTAATTATATACAAATTTATATAAAACATATGTATTACTTAAAAATTATAAAATTAATTAAAAGTAACTTGAAAAATATTTTGAACTTTATAAAAACTAATTATTTCAAGTCGTTTGGAACTTAAGAAGCTCGGTGAGTAATATCTATTGTGGAGGTCCAAAATTGGGTGTCAACAACATGAACCAAACAAACTTCGGTACCCCAAAGTTGGTGTTGATTTATAACGTGTCTTGTATTAGTATAGATAATACATGAAAATCTCTAAGCGTATGTTTTTAAAATTATTTTGAAAGATTCTTCCGCCATAAATTGGGACTCTTGTCTTGTTTAAATTTGAGATCAACTAAATTTCTAAATGACAAACCTTTACACCTTTCACTTGTTATTTTGGGCTAAATTTCTCTATTGAATTATAATTTATATATCTTAGATTAATCCCTTTCAAATGTGCAAGTATTATATTAGTTTTCTTGTTAAGTAGTAGCATCCTTCCGAGAGGGTTGTTACATATTAGGCTTGTTCGGTTGGTTAATATGGGTTAGGGTTAGGCTTGCCGGTCAATATGTAGGCTTGTTCGGTCGGTCAATATAGGTTAGCGTTGGGCTTGTTAGTTGGTCAATATGGGCTAGTTTAGGCTTGTTTGGCCAATCAATGTAGGCTTGTTCGACCAGTCAATATTGGTCAGGGTAAGGCTTGTTCGGCCGATCATTATGGCTAGGGTTAGGCCTGTTTGGCCATGCTTGTTCGCTTGGGTTAATGTTAGGCTTGTTTGGCCAGTCATTATGGCTAGGGTTAGTCTTGTTTGGCCATGCTTGTTCGCTTGGGTTAGGGTTAGGCTTGTTTTGCCGGTCTTGTTTGGCCAGTCACTATGGGTTTAAGGTAAGATTTGTTAGGGTCAATTAGGTTTTTTCGGGTCAATATGGATTAGGCTTGTACCTTGCCCAATTTAGGTTTGAAGCTCATTTAAGAATGAGATTGATGCACCTTGCCCAATTGAGGTTAGACTATAATTCTTGAAGATCATTTAACAATGAGAGCAGCCTATGCATGATATACATCGTAATCTCAAGATCAAGTATTTATGCATTTTGCCAATAAAAATGAGTTTGTTGTACACTTAAGTTAGTCCAAACATCCGTGTTTTAACTATGCCACTACTTTGTTGTTATTACTCTTTTTTTGTTTGTTGTCATTACTCGTACTCTTTTTGGTATTGTACTTCTTTATTTCATATTATTTCATCCTTGTTATCGTTCTCATTTTTGTACTCCTTTTTCCAATCTATTTGTAAATGATTATGTTTTAAGTCGAGGATGCATCAGAAACAATCTCTCTATACTCTCTATCTATACTTTTATGAGGTACGAATAAAATTTGTTACATTCTATCATTTTCAAACTCCACCATAAAAGAACATATGTTTCCTTAGTGCCCGTTTGGATTGACTTATTTTAGGTGTTTTTAAGCCAAAATAGCTTTTAAGCAGTTTTGAAGTGTTTGAGTAAAGTTAAAAAGTATTTATAAGCACTTATTTTAAAACCAAAATAACAAAAATAAGCCCAAAGTCATAAGTTAGAAATCATAACTTATGGCTTTTGGCTTACAAGTCATAAGCCAAAAGTCAATCCAAACAGACCCTTATTAATAGGCAGCCCTACGTGTACCTCACGCGTATGACAAAACATTTCTCCTGTAAATTGAATTCTTTCAAACTTGTAATCCATTTCTCCCCTGTAAATTCAACTTTCAAATTCTCAAATTTCGATTCTTTCAAATGTTTTCCGATCTCCTTATTACCTTCGATCTCTAATCAATCTTTCATTGAATTAACCAAAAATCCCCAATTTCTAGGGTTCATATCTACTGTCAAACTCACCTAATCCACCAAAAAAAATGCTCAAAAGCTTCAGAAAGATCCATTACTTAGGACACTGTTCATACGATTTTTTCTAAAATCAGCTTTTTTTCTGAACACTCTTTTGAGTTCTGAGCAAAACCCAGAAAGTTTATTGGATAGTTTTGTGTTTTTTCGGAACACCCTTTTGAGTTCTGATCAAAACCCATAAATTTGTTTGGTTAATTGTGTGGTTTTTCGGACACCCTTTTGAGTTCTGATCAGAATCCAGAAATTTTCTTGTTTTTTTTCTATATGATTGAAGATGTATAGCAATTTTAAGGAGCAAGCAATTGAGTTTGTAAGGCAAGCAGTGCAAGAGGACAATGGTGGAAACTATGCCAAGGCATTTCCGTTGTATATGAATGCATTGGAGTACTTTAAGACCCATTTGAAGTACGAGAAGAATCCTAAGATTAAGGAGGCAATTACCCAGAAATTTACAGAGTATTTACGCCGGGCAGAGGAGATTCGGGCTGTGTTGGATGAGGGTGGGAGTGGACCTGGTCCAAATGGAGGAGATGCAGCTGTGATTGCTAAGCCTAAGACTAAGCCCAAGGATGGTGAAGATGGGGAGGATCCTGAGCAGTCTAAACTTAGGGCTGGGCTTAATTCAGCAATTGTTAGAGAGAAACCTAATGTAAAGTGGAATGATGTTGCTGGATTGGAGAGTGCCAAACAGGCGTTGCAGGAAGCTGTCATTTTGCCTGTGAAATTCCCTCAGTTCTTCACAGGTATGTGTATGCTTTTGTTGGATTGTTTTTGTGTTATTGCTGCATTTTGCAAGTAAAGATTGTTGCTTTAATTGATGGTTTGCTTTGTGATTATGAAGTAGCTTAAACACAATTTTTTTTTTGGCATAATACATAAACAGAGGCTCAAACTTTGTCTTAGCTAGCTAGTAAGCTCTCCAACCTTGCATATGCACATCTAGACACTTCAACTCGTCTCCACTATGTCCGTTAAACACTCCAACTTACAAGATGATCATCTAGACATCTCCTAAGTCAGCCGAGGTGTCTTGGTGTGCACTCTCAAAGTTGGAGTGCTTACTTGCTAGGTGAGATCAAGTTTGAGTGTATTGTTTATGTATTATGCCTTATTTCTTTTGGGTAAAGGAAGTAGAAATAAGTCAATAAGATGTTAGGTGTTGTTAAAGGGATTATAGTGCTTATTATGCAGTGGGAAGTGGGAGCTACAGGCAGTTATACAGAGTTTTATGTTGCAAACCAAACACTTTCGACTCCTAGTTAGAAAGATTTTCACTTATGTCAGGGTTACATGGGTTCCAATAGTTATAGTTTTTAACTTATAGAAAGAAGTAAGTTTGAGCCTTTACCTATTGAATGTTTTAAACCGTTTCAATTTGGGGAACACTAAGTGCCAGGTTAGTCTGTGGATAACTGAATATGAGTAGAAAATAAAAATGCTTTCTGTTGAGCATGTGTAGGAGTTCTTAGATTATTAGTGATGTTGTGGATGAGTTATTTTCTCTACATTCGAAATGCCTTACAACTTTTAAGCATTTGTCTGTGTGCGTTTTGAAATGTGAAGTTTGGCAAAGAAAGTGGGTATTCTTTGCCTGTGACTGCGTGGTTGTGAGAAAATTGTCTTATATATTTGGGAGACTGATTGATTAATTGCATTGGTACTAGAGGTGATCTCCGAGTAAATCCCACAATTTCGAATTTCTCTTTATAGTTGGCCCACGATTCATGTTACAACTCCTCCTAGCTCAACCAAAAGAGTTGTAGTGGGATAAAAATCATTTAAGGCAAAAATCATGTGAGTATTATGTTCTTTTTCTCTTCGTGGTACATTAGAGATGGTTGAATAGTTTATCCATGTGTGCAACTGTGCATCACATAACTTGAGTAATTTTTTGGGTGCTTTTGTTCATACCAATTTGAGTGCTATTTTCTCCTTTCTCATGTACCTACAGGCAAGAGACGACCGTGGAGAGCTTTTCTTCTTTATGGTCCTCCTGGGACAGGGAAGTCTTACTTGGCGAAAGCTGTTGCTACTGAAGCGGAATCCACCTTTTTTAGGTATTTGTCCTCCTACTTGCAATTGTGTTTGTTTATAATGTGTCCATTTTACTGCAAATTGGAGCTATCAACTTCAGATCATTCCTGATTCACTGCAGCTTTTATTTTGGAAAAAAAACAAAGGCTGTATTTAAATTGCAAATTTGGTACATTATATCACCTGTCATTAGTAAACGAAAAAGATCTCGAGCAAAATGAGAATCTTCTTAGCAGCCCTAAAGATTATAAAGGAAAATTATAGAATATCAATGCTAAAAAGAAGTCTGGGGAGAAGATGCAACTGATTTTGGCCATATGGTTGTTAGGTTCTTTATTTTATTTTCTGTATAGTTTATCTTTTGGCCTTCCTTTCCATAATTTGTTATCTGTATAGTTTTTGACCTTTCTTTCTCATAATTTGTGTTGATTTTCTTCTTTTTATAGATGATGTTTTTATGTAATCTGGTTCCTTAATCAAAGAACAGAAGTAGTAAGGAACATAAAGGGCTCAATCACTAAATACAGAATGTGGTTCAATATCCAAGTCAACTAGGAAATTTTTACATTGCCTGTGTTTTCCTTTTTGGAGTGTGGGATGGTTCTTGTGCCTTTTGAGTTGACTGATGTAAGCCTCTTTATATACTCAATATGTCCAGAATGTTTTGTTTTGTTTAAATCTTAATTAACTCCTGCTAATTAAACATCTTGGTCATGATCCATGAGTTAAGGGCTTTGTAGTTTCATGGGTGTTGCTCGTTATTTGTTGTGGGAGGTGATTGCTCATTAATTATACTTCCTCCATCCCAAAATAAGTGTCACCCTGGCAAAAATCACATCCATTAAGAAATCAATAAATATAATGTGTAGTTTACTAAGCTACTTTATTTAATAAATGTCTCTTGAAAATTGAACACTACTAAGAAGATGGAGTATAAGGATATAGTTGGAAAAACATACTAATTTTGTCTTGAATTCCTAAGGTGACACTTATGTTGGGACAATTTTTTTGCTAAGGTGACACTTATTTTGGGACGGAGGGAGTAGTATTTATAATAGCTTTATTTTTGTTGAGGCTTTATGATTCTTCTGAAGATCTACTTTCCATGAGGTTCTTTTCCTTCAGAAATGTCATATCTGGGTTGTCCCCCTCGGTGGTGTATCACTTGCAGATCTATACATCTAGGACAGAATGTGATGTTGGAATTGGTTGATAAACATACTCTGGTATCCAAGGGTGTTGAATGTTTTGTTTTGGTACCAATTATATAGAGCAGCCGTGCCATAGAGGAACACATCCAGCCTTCGTGATAACATCAATGGCTTTGCATGTGCATCTTAGGAAGTATTCAGGATGTGAAGGCTTTAGTCTAGGTCTAGCATTTGGGGATGACCAATGAGCCTTTTTTTTTGCATTTTATGGTTCTGCATCTCAGCATTATCCTGATTTTAACCTCTGGATGAGATCATCTTGTATATCTCCAGTTTGTTAGACACATCTCACTTACTCCCAACGCAAGTGATGCTAACCCATGAATCTTAAGATCAGACCAGTACATCATGCAATATGTTGATGTAGAGCAGAGTCAAATTGAACCTTCAGCTAAGGCCTTGTTTGTGATTGCAGTAATTTCAATAACAATTTCAAGCTTACAATAATAAAATTTCAGTAGGATTATACAATCAGGATCCATTAGTTTTGTTTTGTTGCAAAGACTTCCAATGGAGGTCAACATGTAGAGCTTTTGCTTTGTAGTAGTTGTTCTTTTATGCTAATCCCGCCAACAACAAAAAAATCTGTCCTGTCACCGGACTCCTGTGGGGGTTATTGGGGTGCCAAACATTTCCTGAGTTGTGAAAACCAAGGGATAGCATGTGAAATCATGCAATATGCTGATGTCTTTCTAGAAGCAAAAAGTAATATGTATAGTGGCCTTTCTCCTGATTTTTTGATATTCTCTGCTGCCATTATGTGGGATATTTCAAGATGCCTGCGTCCTCAATAGTCGAATGATCCTATACCTGCAAATGTTCTAATCTCTGCAGTTCTCAGTGGTACTAAATCTTCCATTTGCACTATTGATTTCTCTTTTAAACTTGCACATAACCATCTTGATGGATGCATATAAACATGAGTTGCTTGCATGAATATAGACGTCATGTGTCTGTTCTTTGTCAGCTATTTTTTCAGTTTCCCATTTTCAAGAACTTACGCTGTAAAGTTGGCGAGTGCCAACTGCTATTTTCATGCAGCGTCTCGTCATCAGACCTTGTATCCAAGTGGATGGGTGAAAGTGAAAAGCTAGTTTCAAACCTTTTCCAAATGGCTCGTGAAAGCGCTCCCTCCATTATATTCGTTGATGAAATTGATTCCTTGTGTGGGCAGCGAGGAGAAGGAAACGAAAGTGAAGCTTCTCGACGTATTAAAACAGAACTCCTTGTGCAGATGCAGGTAATTGATCTATCATAGCTATGATGTGGTTCCTTGACCTCTCATAACCAACTTCGACCTATCAGAAAGAAAAGAGGAAGAGAAACCCCCCGGCTATAGATTTCTTTTTCTTATTTAATTTGTTTTTTCAGGGTGTTGGTCACAATGATGATAAAGTTCTTGTACTTGCGGCAACAAATACACCCTATGCCCTAGATCAGGTGAAGAATGATCTGCACTTTAAAGTTGTGGATCTTTGAAATTTATTGCTGACGGAAATTGTCCTCTACAGGCTATACGACGAAGATTTGACAAGCGTATCTACATTCCGCTCCCAGATTTGAAGGCACGGCAACACATGTTCAAAGTAAATCCTGTTCTGTGATTTTTCTTGGAAAGTGAAGTTCAACAAGGAAATATACTGCAAGTCGACTTGTGAGAGCTAGAGTTATTTAGATTGGCTTGTTACACGTGCAGGTTCATTTAGGTGATACCCCCCATAACTTGAGCGAGAGTGACTTTGAAGACCTGGCCCGTAAGACAGAAGGTTTTTCTGGTTCAGACGTTTCTGTTTGTGTAAGTCTGGACCCTAATGAATATGACTTTATGCCCAACATGTTGTTTGTGAGTTTGTAGTTGGAAGAGACCCTTTCTTCTTCACCAATCCACTTGAACTTGCTAAACACTGAAGGAAAAAAGGGGGCAATTCCTCTTTATTCTCCTAATATATTTATATACCTTCTCTTCTTGGACAGGTCAAGGATGTGCTATTTGAACCCGTACGTAAGACACAAGATGCTGTGTTCTTTACTCAGACTTCTAATGGTACCTGGATACCATGCGGACCAAAGCAACAGGGTGCTGTGCAGACAACTATGCAGGAGCTTGATGCTAAAGGACTTGCATCCCAGGTAGATATTTGGGATACATTTATAGTTCGAGATCACTGCCATAATTAATTTTTAATCTGGTCACTTAGCCAAATCTTGTGCTTGTATGAGTTTTAGCTGGAATATATTGGGGCCGGGGCCTACAACTGCACATGTCTGGAAACTTGACTTATTTCAAGTCACTAATAATGCAATAATTAAATGTGATTCTAACGTTACTGTTTGCACATCATATGGTTATGTTGAACTAAAATGTAAGAAGATATTGTACCTTTACTGAACTACATCTGCCTACGTGTCAATTCTGAATAGCTTGATTACCCCGAAAAAGGAAGAATTAGTAGCTAATATTAGAATCAAACAGTAATAGTAATATACTCAGTGTGATCCTCACAAGTGGGGTCTGGGGAGGATAGTGTCCTTACCCCTACCTTATGAAGGTAGATAGGCTATTTGCGACAGACCTGTGTCTCAGTAGCTGATATTAGAATCATCTAGTAATGTTTTAGTCTGAAGTTCTAATATGGCTTTGGATAAATTGTCCTCTTAACGGGCAGGACTATTTAAGCATCTTGCTGATTAATGCCTTTGCAGATCATACCGCCCCCCATTACAAAGACAGACTTTGATAAGGTTCTTGCTCGTCAAAGGCCAACAGTTAGTAAATCCGACCTTGAAGTGCATGACAGATTCACAAAGGAGTTTGGAGAAGAAGGTTGATGAGATTGATGTATATTGCTACACCTGGAGTTGCCATGATTTGTGTTCTTTCTCCCCTCTACTTGTCTGAAAAATTCGCGTTATTCAAAGGCTCTTCAAATGTGAGATTGACATTGTTTACCTTCTTGGATTGTATTAGTTTTAGCTTTGCATGTATTTATCAATGTCAAGACAGTACATTTTGCTAGTTTCTTTGTTGTATTCCTTATACAATTCTATTTGCAATTACTTAATTCACAATTTGTCAGCAAGTGCTGCTAATAGTAACAAAGCTGGTAACCTCTATTTTCTTGGGGCCAACTTGTTTAGAGTATGCCGAGGGAGCTTCCTCAGCATAACTAGTAAAGTTGTTGTCATGTGATAAGGAGGTCACGGGTTCGAGCTGTGTCATCATCCATAGGAAACAAGAACAACAGAAATAATCCAATACTTCAAGTGTGTATTTGACCTTTTTAACTCTGATTTCAATATATAGTAACTAATATAGAATGTTCAAAATTGACTTTTATATGTTGAATGAAGGTGGTATGCTGCAGTGGAGATGGAACTGATCTTCATTTTTTGAAAAGATGTTAGGCTCTTGGCCAACTTTTTTCTAGTATAATAAATATTCTCTACACTCATTTTTTATTTGTAACTGTTTGATTTGGCACATCACACCTATAAGGAAAGCAATTATTGACAAAAAATTTCAGAAATAGGAAACATAATAGACACAATAAGGGTTCTATAACTATAGTTTCGATAATTGCGTCCCATAGCAATAGATTTGTTAGCTATGGAGGTTGTGGTTGTATTTTTTCGTCCGTTTGTATACACAAATAGGGTTAGTACATACAAATTCTGAATTTATACATTTAGAAAATTTCAAAACTCCATTTTGTATTATTTCGCTTGCCAATATATAAATAGGGTAATTTATTATGATTTTTTCATAAATCGTATACAAAATAGATAGGGTAAGCATATATAATTCTGAATTTTATACAATCAGAAACTAAAGTGTACAAATTCTGGAGTTATATAAATAAGATAAATTATACAAATCAAACTAATAGCAAGATTGAGTGAAACTATAGCTGTGAATTAAATTTTCTTAAATAGTAGCTGTAGTATTTAATATGATTTAAATATTTGCTATTCTGCATAATTTGTAAAATAAAAATTTATTTTAGAAATATGTAACAAGTAAAAGTGAACTCTATGAGTTATGAGTGAGATATATTTTTGAGTCATTTCATTTTTAATTAGCAACATTTTTGACCTTTTTCCCTTCCTTAACAGCAGCCCTTGGTGTATGACAAAAACACTTTCCCCTGTAAATTTCAACGTTCAAACTCACAAATTACGATTCTTTCAAATGTTTTCTTCTTCCATAATCCAACCTTCGATCTCTAATCAATCTTTTTCTTAAATCAAAACCAAAATCCCCAATTTTTAGGGTTCCTAATCCACCCAAAAAAGCTCAAAATCTTCAAAAAGATCCATTACTCAGAACACTGTTTATATGATTTTTTTTCTTAAATCAACTTTTTTCGAACACCCTTTTGAGTTCTGATGAAAACCCATTAATTTTCTTGGTTAGTTTTGTGGTTTTGCGGACACCCTTTTGAGTTCTGATCAAAACCCTGAAATTTGCTTGGTTAATTTTGTGGGTTTTTTTTCTATATGATCGAAGATGTATAGCAATTTCAAGGAGCAAGCAATTGATTACGTAAGGCAAGCAGTGCAAGAGGACAATAGTGGGAACTATGCCAAGGCATTTCCGTTGTATATGAATGCATTGGAGTACTTCAAGACCCATTTGAAGTACGAGAAGAATCCTAAGATTAAGGAGGCAATTACCCAGAAATTTACAGAGTATTTACGCCGTGCGGAGGAGATTAGGGCTGTGTTGGATGAGGGTGGGAGTGGGCCTGGTCCAAATGGAGGAGATGCAGCTGTGATTGCTAAGCCTAAGACTAAGCCTAAGGATGGTGAAGATGGGGGAGAGGATCCTGAGCAGTCTAAGCTAAGGGCTGGGCTTAATTCAGCAATTGTTAGAGAGAAACCTAATGTGAAGTGGAATGATGTTGCTGGATTGGAGAGTGCTAAACAGGCGTTGCAGGAAGCTGTCATTTTGCCTGTGAAATTCCCTCAGTTCTTCACAGGTGTGTGTGTGTTAGCTTTTGTTGGATTTGTTTTTGTGTGTGTGTTGTTGCTGCATTTTGCTAGTAAAGATTGTTGCTTTGATTGATGGTTTCCTTGTGATTCTGAAGTAGCTTAAACACAATTATTTTTTGGCATAATACATAAACAGACACTCAAACACGCCCTCAGCTAGCAAGTAAGCACTCCATCTTGACACTTCAACTCATCTCCACTCTGTCCATTGAACACTCCAACTTACAAAATGATCATCTAGACACCTCCATAATTTATGAGCTACATCAGTGCAGGGTATCCACGAGACATAGTGGGGACAAGTTGTAGTCTTTAGTTGCCAGTTGAGAGCTGAGGCCAAGTTTGAGTGTCTGTTTATGTAGTATGCCTTAGTTTTTTTTTGGGTAAAGGAAGTAGCAATATGATGTTAGGTGTCGTTAAAGGGATTATAGTGCTTATTATGCAGTGGGAATTATAGGCAGTTATACAGAGTTTTATGTTGCAAACCAAACACTATGGAGTATTAGTTAGAAGACACTTATGTCATAATTGGGGTTACATGGGTTCCAATAGTTCTAGTTTTTAACTTATGGAAAGAAGTAAGTTTGAGTCTTTACCTATTGTACATTCAATTTGGGGACCACAAAGTGCCAGGTTAGTCTGTAGATAGCTGAATATGAGTAGAAAATGAATTGCTTTTTGTTGAGCATGTTTAAGAGTTCTTAGGTTATTAGTGATGCTGTGGATGAGTTAACTTCTCTACATTCTAAATGTCTTTCAACATTTGTGTGAGCGCGTTTGTGCATGTGTTTTGAAATGTGAAGTTTGGTAAAGAAAATGCTGAAGTCTACAATGAAGAAGGCTAGGCTTCCAAAGGGCCTTGGGTACAATTTTGGGAGTCTCATGACTAGATTCCTGAAGAGCCTCGATGTGAAGGAGGAAGTTCTTCGCCGGTGACTGCATGATCTTGAGCAAATGGTCTTCTATACTTGGGTGACTGATTGGTTAATTGCATTGCTTAGCAATTAGAGACAGTTGGTTGTCTGGCTTTTTCTTTTGAAGTATGAGAGGTGAACTCTGAGTAAATCCCACATTTTGGAATTTCTCTTTATAGTTAGTCCAGGATTCATGTTGCAGCTCTTCCTAGCTCAACCAAAAAAGTTGTAGTGGGATAAAAATCATTAAGGAAAAAAAACTTGGTGAGTATTATGTTCTTTTTCTCTTTGTGTTATATTAGAGATGGTTGAGTGGTTTTGCAACGTGTGCATGACATAACTTGAGCAATCTTTTAGGTGCTTTTGTTCACAACAGTTTGAGTGGTTTTTTTCTCCTTTCTCATGTACCTACAGGCAAGAGGCGACCATGGAGAGCTTTTCTTCTTTATGGTCCTCCTGGGACAGGAAAGTCTTACTTGGCCAAAGCTGTTGCTACTGAAGCAGAATCCACTTTTTTTAGGTATTTGTCTTCCTACATGCAAGTGTGTTTGTTGATAATGTTGTCCATTTTACAGCAAATAGAAGCTATCAACTTCAGATATTTCCTGATTCACTGCAGCTTTTATTTTGTAAATACCAAAGGCTGTATTTAAATTGCAAATTTTGTACATCATATCATCTGTCATTCGTGAAGAATAAAAGATCTTGAGCAAAATGAGGATCTGCTTAGAAGCCCTAAAGATTATAAAGGAAAATCTCAGAATACCAATAAGAAGTCGGGGGAGAAGATGTACCATTTGCTTGTTAAGTTCTTATTTAATTTCCTTTATAGTTTTTTTTTGGGCCTTCCTTTCTCATAATTTGTTATCTTTATAGTTTTTATGACCTTCCTTTCTCATATTCTTTTGTTGATTTTCTTCTTTGCATGAATGATGTTTTGATGTAATTTGGTGCTTGAGTCAAGAATCAGTAGTAGTAAGGAACGTAAAGGGCTCAATCACTAAATACAGAATGTGGTTCAATATCCAAGTCGACTAGGAGTCTTTTACATTGCCTTTGTTTTCCTTCTTGGAGTGTGGGATGGTGCTTTTGCCTTTGCATGGAGTTGGCTGATGTAAGCCTCTTTATATGCTCAGTATGTTCAGAATGTTTTTGTTTTGTTTGAATCTTAATTAACTCCTACTAATTTACCATCTTGGTCATGATCCAATATCCATGAATTAAGGGTCTTGTAGTTTCGTGGGTGTTGCTCCTTATTTGTTGTGGGAAATGACTGTCTGCTCATAAATTATACTCCCTCCATTTCAAATTAATTGAATTGTTGAGATGTTTCACACCCTTTAAGAAAAGAAGATTAAGACATAAATTAGGCATAACATTCCATTTTTACCCTTATTAATTATTGTCAAATTTATGATTAAAATAACTTAAGACTAATTAATAACTAATTCCAATGCTAACTAATGAAGGATAAAATTGGAAGAAAATTCTAAAAGTAGTCTTGAAAATTGAACAATTTTTTTAATTGAACAATTTTTTTAATTGAACAATTAAGTAAATTGAAAAATGAAAAATGTCTCAACAATTCAATTAATTTGAAATGGAGGGAGTAGTATTTATATTAGCTGTATTTTTGTTAAGACTTTATGGTTCTTTTGGATATCTACTTCCCATGAGGTTCTTTTCCTCCAGAAATGTCATATCTGGGTTGTCCCCCTCGGTGGTGTGTCACTTGCAGATCTATACATCTAGGACAGAATGTGATGTTGGAATTGGTTGATAAATATAGTCTGGTATCCAAGGGTGTTGAATGTTTTGATTTGGTACCAATTCTATAGAGCAGCCGTGCCATAGAGGTACACATCCACCCTTAAGTCATAATATAAATGTCTTTGCATGTGCATCTTAGGAAGTATTCAGGATGTGAAGACTATAGTCTAGCATAAGGGGATGACCAATGAGCCATTGTGGGGGTTATTGGGATGCCTAACATCTCCTGAATAGAGACAACCAAGCTATAGCATGTGAAATTATTGGATTGATGCCTTTCTAGAAGCAAAATATAATATGTACACAGTACAATGACCCTTTTCCTGAAATTTTAATATACTTGGCTTCCATTTTGCGGGCCATGTCAAGATTCCTGATTCCTTGAATGATTCTATACCTGCAAGTATTCCGTGAAATCTCTGCAGTTCTCAGTGGTAATATATCTTCCATTTGCACTATCTAATTTCTCTTTTAAACTTGCACATAATCATCTTGATGGAGGGATATAAACATGAATTGCTTGCATGAATATAGTCGCTGTGTATCTGTTCTTTGTCAGTTATTTTCTCAGTTTCCCATTTTCAAGAGCTTACGCTGTAAAGTTGGCGAGTGCCAACTGCTATTTTCGTGCAGCGTCTCGTCATCAGACCTTGTATCCAAGTGGATGGGTGAAAGTGAAAAGCTAGTTTCAAACCTCTTCCAAATGGCTCGTGAAAGCGCTCCTTCCATCATATTTGTTGATGAAATTGATTCCTTGTGTGGGCAGCGAGGAGAAGGAAATGAAAGTGAAGCTTCTCGACGTATTAAAACAGAACTCCTTGTGCAGATGCAGGTAATTGATGTATCATGTCTATGGAGGAAGAGAAATACCCCTGGCTAAAGATATTTTTTTCTTAATTTGTTTTTCAGGGTGTTGGACACAATGATGATAAAGTTCTTGTACTTGCGGCGACAAACACACCCTATGCCCTAGATCAGGTGAAGAATGATTTGCAGTAAAAAGTTGTTTATCTTTGAAATTTATTGCTGACGGAAATTGTCCTCTACAGGCTATACGGCGAAGATTTGACAAGCGTATCTACATTCCGCTCCCTGATTTGAAGGCACGGCAACACATGTTCAAAGTAAATCCCGCCTTTAAATGAAACTACTTCATCAAAAAAAAAAATGTTCAAAGTAAAATTCTGTTCTGTGATTTTTCTTGGAAAGTGAAGTTCAAGGAAATATATTGCAAGTCGATTTGTGAGAGCTAGATTTATTTAGATTGGCTTGTTACACGTGCAGGTTCATTTAGGTGATACCCCCCATAACTTGAGCGAGAGTGACTTTGAAGACCTGGCCCGTAAGACAGAAGGTTTTTCTGGTTCAGATGTTTCTGTTTGTGTAAGTCTGGACCTTAATGAATTTGCCTTGATGCCCAACATGTTTTTGTCTGGTTTGTACTGAAGGTAACAAAGGCGGCAATTCCTCAATGTTCTCCTAATATATTTATATACTTTTTCTTCTTGGACAGGTCAAGGACGTGCTATTTGAACCCGTACGTAAGACACAAGATGCTGTGTTCTTTACTCAAACTTCTAATGGTACCTGGATTCCATGCGGACCGAAGCAACGGGGTGCTGTGCAGACAACTATGCAGGAGCTTGCTGCTAAAGGACTCGCATCCCAGGTAGATATTCGGGATACATTTATAGTTTGAGATCACTGCCATAAGTAGTTTTTTATTTGGCTGCAACTTTACCTTTCTCAAAAAAAAAAAGTTTTTATGAGTTTTAGCTGGAATATATCCGGGGCGTACGACTGCACATGTCTGGAAATTTGACTTCTTTCGAGTCACTAGTAATAAAGGTCTGCGCATCATATGATTTTGTTGAACTAAAATGTAAGAAGAGATTGTGCTTTTAATGAACTGCATCTTCCTACGTGTCAATTCTGAATAGCTGATATTAGAATTAACAACACCCAGTGTGCTCCCACAAGTAGGGTCTGAGGAATGTAGAGTATAAGCAGACCTTACCCTACCCTTGTTAGGTAGAGAGGGGTTGTTTCCGATAGATCCTCTGCTCAAGAAAAAGAATTACCTAGTAATATTTTAGTCTGAAGTTCTGATATGGCTTTACATAAACTGTCGTCTTATCTGCCGGGACTAGTTATAAACAGCTTGCTGATTAATGCCCTTGCAGATCATCCCGCCGCCCATTACAAAGACAGACTTTGATAAGGTTCTTGCTCGTCAAAGGCCAACAGTTAGTAAATCTGACCTTGAAGTGCACGACAGATTCACAAAGGAATTTGGAGAAGAAGGTTGAAGAGATTGATGTATCTCCGATAACTACTACACCTGGAGTTGCCATGATTTGTATTCTCTCCCTTCTACTTGTCTGAAAAATTCACGATATTCAAAGGCTCTCCAAATGGGAGGTTGACATTGTTTACCTTCTTGGATTGTATTAGTTTTAGCTTTGCATGTATTTATCAATGTCAAGACAGAACATTTTGCTAGTATCTTTGTTGTATTATTCCTTTTACAATGCTAATTGCAATTACTTTGTAATCATTTCATGAGCATTCCTACTTGCCTTCTGAAGTTACCTCAAGGTGATGACTCAAAGTAAAACACTAGTGTACTCAAAGTTCATGACTGGTGCAAGCTTCATCTTCTAATGGATCTGACGCGTGTGTGCCAATTTTCACTATTATGAGTCAGTTGACTTCGATTAAACGAGATGGCCCCAGAGAGGGACTTTGATTTAAATGAGGCGTCACCAAATGTTGTAGATGAACTTACTAAAGAACAAGTTAAGCAAAATTGCCTTAAAAATGAAATCATAGGCACTTAGGCTAAGGGCAGGACCAACTACTCCAAGAACACTTATCAATACACTAGTTATTGGTATAAATAACATGAAATGTATATCTTATACACAAATCAAACTGATCTAATCGTTTCAGATTTCCATAAATGCAAATCAATCCCAAGTGTCAGTTCAAAAATGTAATTGAAATACAGGATTGAGTAAACAGCTCATTCATCATTCATAGGAATCAAGAATGACAGAAAAAATAATCCAAGCTGCACAATAAGATCCATCATCACACCAGAGAGTGAATTTAGCACATGGTAGGAATTAAGACCATTTTAGAACTCCTAAATACCTCGAAACTAAAAGGCAAAAAAGAGAGAAAGAAGACAATTCTATGGTTAAAACTCTTGTCTCGCCAAGAACCATTTTGTCTGTTGTTGTCCACACAAAAGTTGGTGGACAGAGTTGCCCAGTACCTATGTTGTTCGAAAGTAGCAAGTACCACTGTGGAATTAGTCGAGGTGCATGCAGGCTGGCCTGAACATCATGGACATACTAGAGGCCTCCTCTCACAGAGCTCCCTACAGAATCCTCACAAAACAAGAACCTAACAATGTCAAGACAATAAGGTTGACCATGGATGCATATTTGTGGAAAATCTAGCACATATGTGCAGCCTCTCTTTGATTTCAAGTCTGATCCATAGGCCCAACAAGTCAGCAGAAGCAAAAGCTTGGCGAATATGTGCTAGGCATCTGCTATTCCAGTTTCTTTTTCCTAGTCTTTGCAGCTACTTCCTCATCATCAATTGAATCTGCAGGTTCATGTTACCAATCCCTACACATAAGAAGAAAACAGTGAGGAATTCGTCATTTTTTATGAAATATGAGGAAAAACCTGAGATGTTTCAACTCATTGAGTCGATATAGAATCGACTCATCAGTTGGATAAACTTCAGTAATGTAGCAATGCATAAACACAGTTAATGGTTCTACCCTGTATCTGAATATAGATTTTCTGGAAGAGGTTATTATGGGGTAGCAGGAAATCTCCGAAGTGTCAGCTGTTGTCAAAAGGCGTTACTGAATGGTCCTTCCTGGATTCCGAACATTTCCACATCCTTCATGAGTTTGACATGCTCAAGGTTAGGTTCAAATGAAAACATAATCAGAAAGAGCTGCTAGTTCGTCATCATCGTTGTTGCAAGATCACCTTTCCTACCGAATACAGCATTACGAGCAGCAAGACCAGAAAAACCATGTTGAACAAAATACCAGAAGACATACTTTGAGTCTTGGTAAGTGACAAGAGGCTCTGACTTTCTTTATCTTCTGGAAAAAACTAAACCTCCACTCAAATTAATTCTTCTGAGTTTCTCATTGTTTTCTGTAAGGCGGATCGTGATCTGTCAACTGCTCTTAAAAATCAGCCAAAATGACAGCATTTCTATCCCTCAGTCCATAAATAAAATAACTTGAATCGGCAGATATGTGAAGTTGGAAAATTCTCTGTTTCTTCCTCCAGACTGTGCACTATCAAAGTTTGAATCCATGAACAAAACAACCATTAGTGATAGTATTATCTGGAGGCTGATAATTGATGCAACTTCGGGTACAGGCCTGTAAGCTAAAGCTCCATTAGCTAATGGTGCCTTTGCTTATACAGGAACCAACTGTGATATGCTGCTATCTCTTCGTCTATTCGAAGAGCTTGAATTCACCAATAATCACCGCAAGAACATAGACCTCCTTTAAAGTGATGGAATCTATTTGAATCCCTGACGACTATTTGCCTTCCTTCCATCTTTGATATTAATTTAATAACAGTGTGACAGTCACCACAAACTCTGAGATTCTTCACAATCTGAATGGGAATTCCTGGAGGCATGGCAGTCAATCCAAAAGCAATAGCTAACCTTTCACTGTGCCGAGAAAGAATGGCTTCTTTATGTTCATCTTCCACATCATGAAGAACATAATTTGTATCCGGTTGATATCCTGCATCCTTCAATCGGCCACGTAACTCTTCGAGTTTCATGTATATACTGTCAGATAGGGGATGCGAAACATCACCTGCCATGAATGAGTAGGTCTTATTCTTAACCTCAATCCAGCTATACCCAATCTCTTTTTTAACTTTTCTCACATCCATTAGTTTCCTTACTTTCGCTCTTTCTTGCCAATCTCCCGTTGCAGCATAGAGATTGGATAGAAGGACATATGCAGCTGAGTCCTGAGGCTGAAGAGAAATGAGATTCTCGGCCGCCAGTTTCCCCAGCTCTACATTGCGATGAACTCGACTTGCTGCCAGAAGAGTACGCCACACAATTGCACCAGCAGGAAATGGCATTTTATTGATAAGAGCCATGGCTTTATCCAGCATTCCAGCTCGGCTATACAAGTCTACCATGCAAGAGTATATCTCCATTTTTGGTGAAATATGAAAGTCGTTTACCATCATCTCAAAATATTTTTGACCTTCATTTAGCAGTCCAGCATGAGTACAAGCAGAGATAACTCCAATGAACGTTATATTGTCCATATCCAAATTCCTTTTCCGCATTTCCTCGAATATCTTTAGAGCTTTTCTGCCATAACCATGTTGGGCATATCCTGATATCATTGAATTCCATGAAACTAAGTCTCTTTCTGGTTGTCTCTTGAAAATCTCATTTGCACTTTCTATGTTTCCTCTCTTAGCATACATAGTTACCAAGGCACTGCTCACACATAAGGCATTACTGTGACCTGATTTGATCGCGCTACAATGAAATTGTTTTCCTTGCTCCACTGATGCCATGGAAGTAACACACGCATTGATGACACTGGAGAAGGTAAACTCATTTGGGCTGACCCCATCTTTGACTAGTTGCCGGAAGACTCTGATAGCACCTTGAATGTCTCCTTTTTGCGCATAACCAGATAACATAGCAGACCATGCAATAATGTCCTTCTCATCAATCTCTTCAAAAACTTTCGCAGCCTCATCAGTATCTCCTGTTTTCACATAGGCGTCTAATAATGCAGTTCCGACGGTAGGTGAGCTCTGGTACTCAGTCTTGATGACTTCTGTATGTACTTGGAACAGCGAAATAGATGGATGAGCTGCAAGAATAGTTGAATAAGTGAAATCGTTTGGCCTTATCCCATCCTTTTTCATTTGGCAAAAGAGATTCGCCGCTTGCTCTTGTCTGTTATTCTGCATATACCCGCCAATCATTGCGGTCCAAGAAACCACATTCCTGAATTTATGCATTATAGAGAATAACTTGAAGGCATCGTCCATCTCTCCACACTTAGTATAAGAGACCATGAGTGCTGTTCTGATATTATTGTCAAAATAGAACCCATTCTTCATAACTCGACCATGAAGTTGTCTTGCAAAAACCAATTCTTTAAGTTTAGTACATAATTTAACAGCTGTAACATAAATAGATCGTGTCAGTTCCACACCTGCAAGTCTCATCATGTGGAACAACTTAAGTGCTTCGGAATAAAGCCCATTAGTCACCAGACCAGCTATCATACCATTCCAGGATACTTCATTCCTATCTCCCATACCCTCAAATACAGCTGTAGCCTCTCTAACCATCCCAGATTTCAAATACATATTAATCAAAGAATTCCCAACAGATGTTGTCGCCTCAAAACCACACTTGATAACCATACTATGCACTTGAATCCCTTTTTCAACTACACATTTATCAGCCAAAACTCCAAGAACTGTCGCGAAAGTAAACGCATTAGGCTTAACTCCTCCAACTAACATTACACGAAACACTTCTAACGCTCTATCAACCAACTTATTACCCGAATAACCCGAAAGCAACGAAGTCCAAGTCACAACATTCTTGTTATCCTCCATTTCATCAAACATTTTCTGACCATCATCAACATTCTCCATTTTCATATACATGTCAACAAGTGAAGTCCCAACACTAACATTGTCAAAGTAACCAGATTTAACACAAAGAGTATGCACTTGTTTACCAAAAAACAAATCAAACAGACAAGCAGAGACCTTTAATATACAAGAAAGACTCAACCCATCAATCGAAAATCCATTACGATGAATACCCACAAACAGATTCAGAGCTTCTACATTGAAACTATTCCGGGAGTACTCAAATAGCAAGTGATTGTTCAAAGAAACTTTCTGAGACTTTTCATCAAACACTTGGTGTGCAGGGAGATAATTTGAAGATTCAAAAGACTTGGTTTGAGCTTCTTCTTCGAAATCAATGGCGAATGAATGAGAACAACAATGGGTGTTCAATGGATTCTTGAAATGCAGCAAAGGCCTTACTTTTTCCAAACACGGCCTTAGAATCATTGCCAGTTCGTTTGCTTTTACAGTTGGAACAGTTGGAAACTGAAATTTAAGTAGCAGTAGTACTAATATTTTTTTTTAAATATAATTTTTCGTGTCCGCTTATTAAAGTTTGACTAAATTTTGATTTTCAAAAAACTTACATTGAAGCCTTGACTAAATTCAAATCACGCACTGCATGACCCATTTGAGGTAGCGCTCTCAATAAGATTTTTTCCATAACCAAAATTCGAACTCGAAACCTTTTATTAAGGGTGAAACAATTCTACCAGTCTACCACTATCTTGGTAGGACTGGACATTCGGTATTTCAGTTCGGTCTATGTTATTTCGGTTCGATTTTGTTAGTTGGGTTTTTTTGTTATGGGCTGCTTAGTGGACTTTTTAAAATTTTGTAATTTTTTTTGTTTATATTTATTTCTTTTTGCTTATTAATCTTGGTGATTTTCAAAAATCTTACATTGAGTAATAAAACCTCCCTAATGAAGCACTATCACTGTATATATGTAGTGACTTTTTTTGTTTAATTTCAATGTCATATTGATATATTGAATGTTATAGAATTTAAAGGGTATTTCGATTTATTAATATGTATTTAATTTAAAATTACTAGATTATTTTTTTAAAATTACATGTTAATTCAAATATATTAAAGTAAAAATCTTACTAAATTAATATAGACGGGACCATGAAATATTATTATTTTCTAGAGGTATTATTTAATCAATAAATTAATATTTATTAATTTAAAGAGTGTTTTGAAATTCAATGAAGATTAATTTTGAGTTTTGATTACATCAAAATTATTGTACCTTACTAATTTATGTATCATTTTTATTGAATTCACATATAAAAATAATAATCTATCATATATAAAGTACAATGAATACATCAAAATCATTGTATATTACTAAATTATATATCATATTATTGAATTATATAAAAAGTATATTGTATGTGTATGATTCATTGTAATATATTTTTTTATTAAATAATTCATTGTAAAATAAATTCAAGAATTCAATTATTCATTGATTTTTAATGATCAAATATTATCTTTACTAAAAACATTCTACATATAACGATGAGAGAATAAACTATAAAGAAAATTCCTTAAAATCATATCAAAAAATAACTTCTCATTTAAAAAAATATCATAAATATTATCTTAGAAAAATTATTAATTTACCAAATATCAACAAATAATATTATAGAAGTATTCCTATACGTAAACTGACTCGAACATCATCATAATTAAAAAAAAAAATTGTCCCATAACTTTATGTTCACAATACCGCTACTTAAACATTACAAACCTTACATGTTTAACAAAAAAAAAAACATTACTTTATGTGTGCCTCTTTGTCTTCTCTCAATTTTTTTTACCCTACAAAAATACCTGGTACACAACACTTCACTTCTTTTCTCTTCTGTTTTTTTTTTTTTTTTGTGTGTCACAAAACTTGAATAGATTCCCCTTTGTTATATTCTTCTACTTTTTTGCAATCTTTTTTTCACTCTTTAATCTTTTTATTAGCTTTGGCAGTTAGCAAAACCATTAAATTTTGCATTAAATCTTTCTTTTTTCTTGATAAAACTTCAACCCCACTTCACCATTTACTTTCAAAATCTAGGGTTTTTTTTTTTTTTTTTTTTGAAACTGAATAAATCAAGATTATTTTTTTTCTCCAAATTTTACTCCTTTTTGGGTCTTTTCCCTTTTTCTGGTTTTTCTCAACTAGGGTTTTATCTCTTTACTTTTTTTTTTCTTGTGGGGTAATTTTTTTTGTTGTGTTTGATTTTGGGGTTTTTTCTTTTTTAGTGGTTGGTATGTTAATTTTGAAGTTGTGGGGTTTTTGTTTTTTGGGTTTAGAGTGAAAAAGGTGGAGTCTTTGGGGTTTAGCAGCAAAGAAATCAAGAATTTCAGAATTGTGAAAGATGATTGCTGAGAAACCTACTTGGATTAGACATGAGAGTATGCAGATTTTCTCCATTGATATTCAGCCAGGTGGCCTTAGGTTTGCCACTGGTGGTGGTGATCATAAGGTAACTGCTTTGTCATTCTTGTTTTTTGTTTGCCTTTATTAACTTTTTAGCTATTCATAGGTTGGTGTAGGGAAAAATTTAGTTAAATATTTTGGGAGCTGTGAACTAATAGTTTTAACTAGTTGATGAACATGGTTTCTGTTACTATCTACTGTCTAGTGTACTTCGATTATCGCACTTCTATGGTGCATTTATTGTTCCTTTTAAAAGAGGGTGCTTTATCATGCTTTCTATAGTATTTTTCCATGAGTACTTCACTTCAGTTATTTCTTTTGCGTTCTGCTTTGATATGCTTTTCCATGAGCTGAGGATCTATCTGAAACAACCTCTCTACCTCCCAAGGCAGGGGTAAGGTCTGCGTACAGTCTACCCTCGCTAGACCCCACTTGTGGGTTTACACTGTGTGGTATGTTGTTGTTGTTGTTGGACATTTCTAGTTGTTCGTGGATTTTGGAACCTGAACAATTGAAGTTGGTTATGAATTCAATTAGTTCATGATTTAGTGGAGCACTAACAAACTGTTGTTTCTTTGGAAGCTGTAAGGTTATTTTAGTTTTTTTTAATAGTGAAATGAAGATTGAGAGTATGCTATATCTGTGTGATCAAGATTCTCAAGTGGTGGGGAGTTTAAAGTATGTTTGTCCTTGTAAGAAATGCCATTTCATTAAAGATTTTTGGATTAGTTTTCTTACAGGGAAAATGTGGAAATTAGTTAAATATCTAGCTTTTGATATCACTTCTGATCCTCTGTGAAGGCATTTTTTGCTTCTGTATGGTTTATTTTCTCAACTTAGTTTTGCTTGTTAGAGTGAGAAGCTTCTATCTTGATACTCATATATGTTTTCTGCATTACTGCAGTATACTGTTATTAACAAAGTACTTTGCATTATGTGCATTTAACGTGTCTTCAGGTTCGGATATGGAACATGAAATGTGTGGGTAAGGACTTGGAAGCAGATGAATCTACACCAAAACTTCTTGCCACACTACGTGATCATTTTGGGTCAGTTAACTGTGTTAGATGGGCAAAACATGGTCGGTATGTTGCTTCTGGATCCGATGACCAGGTGATTCAAGTCCATGAGAGGAAACCTGGCTCGGGAACCACAGAGTTTGGCAGTGGAGAGCCTCCTGATGTAGAGAACTGGAAAGTTACCATGACATTGAGAGGACACACTGCGGATGTGGTAATGAGACTGATCTTTTAGCTTCTAAATAGCTAATTTGCTTGCCATGCAAATTATTTCTTTTTTGATAACCGTGGTGTCTGGCCGTGCATGCATGCATCTTGACTATTTCCACACAATTCCCGCCACCTCCTAAACACCTAGTGTTTGGATTTGAACCTCATGGTGCTGAACCTACTTCATTGACCACTTGGCCACACCCTTGGGTGTTAAAATCATATTAGTTTTTGACAAACCTCTTTCTTAATCTCCTATCCTTTGGCTCTGATTGTGAGTAAAATCTGAGAACTTTGTCATTCAGTGGACCTTGAAAGCATTTGAATTCATATATGCTTCTGAATAGATGCCTATATGGTCCAACCATGTACTTTCTAACCAATAGGTTGCTCTTTCCATGTTTAAAGTAGGTGGATCTAAATTGGTCTCCAGACGACTCGACATTGGCTAGTGGTAGTATGGACAACACCATCCATATCTGGAATATGAGCAATGGTATATGCTCTGCTGTTCTGAGGGGTCACTCTAGTCTTGTTAAAGGTGTCACCTGGGATCCAATTGGTTCATTTATAGCTAGTCAATCAGATGATAAGACTGTCATCATTTGGCGAACAAGCGACTGGAGCCTTGCTCATAGAACGGAAGGTCACTGGGCAAAATCTGTGAGTTTCCTATACTCTTAAATTTTATTTTATTTTCCTTACTGAAACCTATATCCTAACAATTGTGTCTTTTTTTCAGCTTGGGTCGACCTTCTTTAGGCGGCTTGGATGGTCACCCTGTGGACACTATATAACTACTACTCATGGTTTTCAAAAGCCTAGGCATTCTGCTCCTGTTCTGGAGAGAGGGGAATGGTCTGCCACCTTTGACTTCTTAGGACACAATGCTCCTATTATTGTCGTTAAGTTCAATCATTCTATGTTTCGGAGGAATTCGGCTAATGCTCAGGAAGTGAAAAATGCTTCTCTTGGATGGTCAAATGGTTCTTCAAAAAGTGGAGGAAAAGAGTCCCAACCCTACAATGTTATTGCTATAGGAAGTCAAGATCGCACCATAACTGTGTGGACTACAGCGAGTCCACGTCCTCTTTTTGTTGCCAAGCATTTCTTTGCTCAAAGTGTTGTGGATTTATCATGGCAAGTTAGCTCATAGCATCATAAATGTTGGTCTTTTCACAACAGTAAAGACATTTTCCATCTTGAATTGTCTTTGTTTTTTTGGCTTTCTTTCAGGATATAATTTTCTCTGTGCAGGAGCCCTGATGGATATTCACTGTTTGCATGTTCTTTGGATGGAAGTGTAGCCACTTTCCATTTTGATGAGAAAGAACTAGGTCATCAGCTTTCTGATGCTGAATTAGAGGAGTTGAAGAGAAGCCGCTATGGTGATGTTAGAGGTCGACAAGCAAATTTAGCTGAAAGTCCAGCACAACTATTGCTTGAAGCAGCAGCTGCAAAGCAAACTTCAAGCAAAAAACTAACTACGGATCTTCCACAAGTTCAAGCAACGTCAAAATCTTCTGTTGATTTGGGTAGTGTGGTGATTGTTCCCAAACCAAAATCTGATAATGGGAAAAAGACTGAAGGAGTTAACAGTGATAGTTTAGCTAAACCCGCAGCTTCTACACGCTTGTCAAGTCCCGTGAAGCAAAGAGAGTACAGAAGGCCTGATGGTCGAAAGAGGATAATTCCAGAATCAGTTGGTTTTCCTACCCCGCAGGAGAACACTTCTGGAATTGCTCAATCTCCTGTCGTTGAATTTCCTAATATGACAGTGGAGCAGAGGAAAGATGAGAATGGTATGGTACTGTCTGATGCAAGTGTTAGAGAAGTATTTGCAAGGAAAACAGTTAGTGTCAGTGCTGATCAAAGGGAGCGCTCAGGTGTAACTGCTAGAGGTACCATCAGTGATAGCCTCATCATTGAGAAGGTTCCACCTTCTGCAGGCAAGGATGGAAGTATCAGCATTGAACAGATGGGAATTGTCAAAGATCCATCTCATTTGGGTACTGGTGGTACACTTTTAATCAGGGTTTTTGATAATAAAGAAGGGGTGGACACTGGTCCAATTTGCTTAGAGGCTCAACCCAGAGAACAAGCTGCCAATGATGTTTTGGGGACAGGAAATTCATTTGTAATGAAAGAAACTGAGATCCTTTGTTCCAGAGGCGCTCAAACTCTCTGGTCTGACCGGATTACTGGAAAAGTTACTGTTTTGGCTGGAAATGCCAACTTTTGGGCTGTGGGATGTGAAGATGGCTGCATTCAGGTGAGTTTCAAAAAGCTTGAACAAACACATTATATTGTTTTCGGCACGATTGATTCTATCCTTTAGACAAGTATCTTAGATGTTGATTGGTGGAATGAATCTGTTTCTTTTATTTCTACTCGTTTTGTGGTTATCTTCTGCTTTTTTATGTTGACTTTGTAGGGACTACACAATAAATGACTGGACATGCAAAATGAGAATGTATAGATTTATTTTTTCCCTTTTCTTTCCAAGACTACCAAACATGAGAATTCTCCCCTCTTCGCCAAGACAAGAGGTAAACTTGGGGAGATTAAATTGACCTTCATAACACTTTGGACTTGATGATGGCTCCTCTTATCGAGCCCTTTCCTTTCTGACCTTTCAAAATTTATTTTCCCCATTTCTGTCAATTCTCTTCGCCTAATGAACACTCTGGTTTCTTGCCTTTGTGCTTTTCTTTTTCTCCCTTATCCCTGGGTGTTGTGCATGTTAATTGATCTGTACATGCCTGAGTACTGTGATTCACATTTTTTCCTGAGTACTGTGATTCACATTTTTTTACCTAAAATGCTGTCATCCAAACCCTTTACCTGCAGTTTTACTGCTTTTGAAGAGAGTGAAACATTTATTACTTCTGTAGTCTTCCCTTCTTTCTTGTTTGTCTGTTGCAAATCATCTCTTTGAGTTTTGTCCTTTTTACATCTATTATCACATTTTACATGAGTTAGGTTCGGTTTTTCCTAATATATACTGCCTCATTTCATTTTATGCGACTCCATTTGACTAAGCACAGAGTCTTAAGAAAGAAATGAAGACTTTTGAAACTTGTGGTCTTAAACATGCCTAACATTTGTGTAGCTATCAAAGCTTGTCATTAACTTTTGAAGGCTCAAGGTTGATTTGAGGACAAAAAAGTCGCATTAAAACATAGATCCCAGTTATTTCTTTGTGCTGCTAAAGATTCTTCTATTTGCTTGCTTACTCCAAATATTCCTCGAATTGTACAATATATTCTTATTCTCATCTTTGCTTGTAAGAAGATTTATACAAAATGTGGACGACGTGCCATGCCGACCATGATGATGGGATCTGCTGCAGTATTTGTTGATTGTGATGAATCTTGGAAGTTTTTGCTCGTCACAAGGAAAGGGTCATTACATCTTTGGGATCTATTCAACCGGAAGTGTCTCCTTCAAGACTCGTTGGCGTCCCTTATGAACTCAGATCCCAAGGCAAATGCAGGTGAGTTATAAAAGTCCCAAGATTTAATTCATGTTCTTCTGGCTGAGAATTGTGCTCTTCCTTTTTAAGCACTGCCACTGAGAACTGTGTTTTTCCTCTTTTATGCGTTGTCCTCAAGGGGATATTACTTTGTTTACAAGCTGACAGTATTAAGGGTACTGTGGAAGAAACATTTTCTAGTATTTCGCCGCACAAGAGCTGCAGTCATTGATTCTTTGTTGATCATTAAATCCAAAATTGAACCAACAAATTGTATTGTCTTAGCTGCATTTCGTATCTTATAACTTTTTCTTGACTTGTTAACAGGCACAATCAAAGTGATAACAGCAAAATTATCAAAATCTGGTTTTCCTCTTGTTGTCCTGGCCACACGGCATGCATACCTCTTTGATATGAGCCTCATGTGCTGGCTGAGGGTTGCAGATGATTGTTTTCCGGCTTCGAATTTTTCAAGCTCCTGGAGTTCGGGCTCATTGCATGGTGGTGAACTAGCGGCACTGCAGGTGGATGTTAAGAAGTTCCTGGCTAGAAGACCTGGCTGGAGCAGGTCAATGTCCATTTTCTTTCATTTTGGTTTGTCTGAACGTATCAGCTGCATTTTTTTTGGGTCACAAGCCCACCATTTTCTACTTCTTTGTTCTTAATATCTTATTAGTTCCTCTTAGATTCCTTGCTAGAATTTCCCTAAGAGATGTTGCATGTTTAGTCTGTATCTTATATTAGCATATTGAAATGTTATCAGTTACAGAGTGACTTTTGCTGTTTGAATAACTGTACAGTTGGTATTTGTGTGTAAGTTTCTTGCCTAATTTTGTTTTGGTGGCTCATCGGTCTTACTAAAGTTTGTGCATCTGCAGAGTCACTGATGATGGGGTACAAACACGTGCTCATTTGGAGTCTCAATTGGCGTCTGCTCTTGCTTTGAAGTCTCCTAGTGAATATCGTCAATGCCTTTTATCCTATGTTCGGTTTTTAGCAAGGTCTGTTATGTAGTCCTTTGGTGATATGGAATCTTCATTTAATACTCCCTTCGTTTCAGTTTATGTGACACTATTTCCTTTTGTCTGTTCCAAAAAGAATGACATATTTCTATATTTGGAAACATCTAACTATTAACTTCCCATATCCTTAAAGAGAAACTTTTATAGCCATACAAATGTTATGGTATGATTAAGACCACACGTTTCAAAAGTTTTTTCTTTTTTACTTAAACTTCGCACCAAGTCAAAACTATCTCACATAAATAGAAACAGAGGAAGTATCCATTTTAATGCATTGGTTAATGTTGGAAACTTCATCTTCAAAGTAAAATGATTGATTAAATTGAGAGTTGCAAATGAATTTTTAGTGCTAGATGGACCTTTGGGTTATGTAAGAAACTTTAAGTTTGTGGAAATTGTTTTGCCTGCACATTTGACAAGGGTTGGTTTGGAGAAACCAATAGTTCTAGTTGAAGTGGGTTGAGAACCATGAGGTCTCAGGTTCAAATTCCAGCATAGACAAAAACACTAGGTGATGTTTTCCCATCTGTCCTAGCCTTGGTGGATAGAGTTACCTGGTCTCTGTTGCTGGTGGGAGGTGACGGGTTTTTCTTGAAATTAGTCGAGGTACGCGAAAGCTGCCCTGACACCATGGTGATAATAAAAAAAAAGAAAAAATAGTTCTAAGAATTGAATTTCTTGATTGTGAATGGTGCTATGTTTGTATTTATGAAGTTTCAGGGTTTACTTTGTTATGACATGTATAAAATCCTATCTATATTCATTTATTATTTGTCTAATTCAATTTTACTGTTGGTTTTTTTTTCTGAAGTGTCATGTCAAAGATGAATTTCCACTTTATTTGAATTCTTGAGTATTTTAACATATGATTGCTCTTTAAATGCAGAGAGGCAGATGAATCACGCTTGAGAGAAGTTTGCGAGAACTTTCTTGGGCCTCCCACAGGGATGGCTGAGGCTGCATCCTCTACGTCAAATATACCTGCTTGGGATCCTTGTGTACTTGTAAGGGCTTCTCACACTTCTTTTTTACGTGTATATTTCTTTTGGGGATGAGCCCAACTGCGGCTCAACTCCAACAATATCTGCAAATATCTGTTATTGTCTTTGTAGATGAGTATGACCTTCCACTTTTCTCCATTCTCTCTGACCACTAAGTCCATCACTACAGAGAGAAAAATGGTGATAATTATATTAGCATGTTTTCTTGGAATAATATGAGATTTAGTCAAATTTGTTTTATGATGGTGGTGTCTGGGCCATTGCGCGCACCTCGACTATTCCACTGGTACTTGCCACCTGCCCACAGGTACTGGGTAGCGAGATATCTTCAAATATATTTGGACCATGTATTAGAAAAAATAACATCACATTGGAGTTGTGCATGCGCTATTATTGCTTTCTGCAATGTCCAGCTTCACATCTGACGAACTATGTCAATATTGTTTTGAACCGCTCAAGCTTGAAAATAGGCTGCATAAACTAGCGAGAGACTTCCTTGAAACTATGTCAATCTTATTGCAGCTCAATGTAGGAAGTCGGTCACATAAAGACCAACCAGTTTTATTGTTTTAAGTTGACATTTTGTTTTCTTGGTGCCATGTTCATGCAGCATCTTGTTGATATAATATACCTTGGTGATGTTTTTATCCGCTGCACACATTCTTTCATCTATTCATGTTTTTGCTCATACTTGCTGGATTTCATTTTCTCAAAGTGAGATTCTAATTAAATCTATCCGTATTCAAAATGAAAGCCAAGTATTTAGAGATTAGTCTCCACGCTCAGTTAAAAAAAGAGCAACTTTTACATATAGCAAACACAAAATTCATATTTATATGCTATAGCAAAGTTTGCATAATTGCGCTCCATAGAAAACATATATATGTATAATTCGCTATACATATACAAAGAAAACAGTTGTATAATTCGTTATACATATACAAATGAAAGCAGTTGTATACAAAATATCAATTGTATAATTTGTGTATGTATAAAACGAGAGAGTTGGGCAAAAGAAAACTGGGCAGGGAAATATTTGTATTGTATAATTATAAGTGTATAGGATGAAGATATATGTATTTGCATGTGTATATACAATTTTCTCTCGCTTTATACAAACAGAAACGCAATTTATACATTTCGTTTCTGTTTGTATAAGCGAAAGAGGCGAGGGTGGCGAGCGAGATCTGGGAGAGGGGAGAGAGGGGAACAAAAATATATGTATATATACAATTTCCTCTCGCTTTATACAAACACAAACGCATTTTATACATTTGTGTTTGTATAAAAGCGAGAGAGGCGAGCGAGACTGCCACCAAACGAGAGTGGCGAGCGAGATTCCACCAGGGAGAGTGGCGAAAATAGCAATAGTTTGCTATAGGGTATAATTAAATCAAAGTGTATTTATAACATTTAATTTGAATTAATAGTTTTGCTATTATATATAATTTTCCCTTAAAAAAATTGGCTTTCTTATTAAGTTTTTGTTATCCCGACTATTTCAGGGTATGAAAAAACAGAGACTCCTTAGAGAAGACATACTTCCAGCAATGGCCTCAAATAGAAAAGTACAGCGGCTGCTCAACGAGTTCATGGATCTCCTTTCAGAATATGAGATACCTGACACAAATCTTGAACATCGCAACATCGCAACCACCACATCAACTGGAATGGATCTTGAACAGACCAATGGTGCAACCACTACAGATAAAATGGATACTGATCTCCCTATGACTCAAAGAGCAGCTCCCAAGACACTAATAACTGATCCGACACCTTCTACAACTGTTAATGACCGAGATGATCCTGCTCCTCCTGCAGTACAATCAACTGATCATGTTGAGCCTTCTACACCATTGAAAGATCCTATGGACTCTGCTCAAGACGGAGCTGATGAAGCTAAATCTGTACCACCTCCAACAGATCAAATGAATTTGGATCCACCTGCATCAGTTGAATCGGAACCATTTCCGTCACCAAATGAGAAGGTTTCTTGATATCTATGTTTTCATAAATTAGATGTGATAGGCACCTTAAAGTACTGCTGACACAACAACTGATGCTGTGGACTGTAAAAACGATCTTCCACATGCATGCAGCTTCCAGGCTGAATGTCTGAGTGGATGCACCTCACCTAGAAGGCGGTACCCAAGGTATGTAACATGATAGACTTTTTGTTGTAGTGGAGTTTGATTCTTGTGTGACCCTAGATAACCTTTTCATTTTATCGAGTTTTCTTGTCATTGTTCTGAATATAGTTTTTACGCCGTGTGAAGTAAAAGGTGTATGTACTCTTTCCCTCTAATGAAGACATTGATTGAGATTTTTGAGCATTCATACTCTAATGTTGAACAGCAGTTCTCAGAACTTGCAACAAGTACTTTATTTTGAGCATAACAACAGGATTGCCATTTGATGGTACACATTTGCTTAATGTCGATCTCACCGTTGGTGAAATATGTCTTGTCATCTCTTTAAATGGGCACTTCCTTTTAACTATATTGATGTAACATCAGTGCTGTCAAAGGCATGCTAGCGCATCGCCTCACTTAGCGGGTACTTCAACGTTGTCATCAATTTTCTATGACATACTTTTCCTTGCCAATGAGTGTAATCCTGAAGAAGCAACTAAACAATTAGTTCGCTTTATGCTTTTTTCCCTTTTATTGCAGTCTATATATTTGCTAGTCTTGGACTACACATCCATAGTTGCATTTTCATCTTCATTTGCGCCTTTGTTTATTAAAGCTCACGCTTTATTTGTGCTTAAAGCTCCGACGAATCTAGTTTTTTTGCTTTTCACCTTTGATAACATTGTACCAATCTCATAATTCTTACAACGGGAAAGGGTCAAAATCGAATAGGTTAAACATACCCTTAAACTATATTTTCAAAATTATCCTTTCCATCAAACTATTGGGCCACACATACCCTTCTTGTTAATCGAAGTATCCATGTGTGTGTTAAATGCCACATGTGCACGCCAAATAGACCCCACCTTCACATAGACGACTACGGAAAAGGGTCAAAACTACCCTTCAACTATTCGAAATAGCTTAAATATACCCTTAAACTATATTTCGGCTCAAAAATGCCCTTCCCGTCTAACTATTGGACCACACTTGCCCTTTTGTTTAATAAAAACATCCATGTGTATGCTAAAATGGCACATGGACTCCACATGTACACGACAAACACACCCCACCTCCACATAGACGACTTAAAGCCCTAATTTCACTCTTTTCCCTCTCATTTCATCCTTTCCTTATTAGCTATATCTATATGAATATACAACATACATTGACCCAATTCAGTTTCATTTTATTCCGATACTAATATGTTGTACTTTAAAGATCACAACTTAAACTAATTCAAATTAATTCTGCTATCTAATCCTTAAATCATCTATTATATTGAATGTTTCTTCAACTTTCCATAAAATCTAAAACTTCCTTAATAATCATTTAGAGCATCTTCTGGATTAGGGACCACAAAAGCTCAAAACTTGAACAAAAATAGTGTTACTGGTAAAAAAAATAAATTTTAATTAAGAAATCTATAAAAACTTAGTAGGTTTTCGTTGATGTAGCAATCGAAGGTTTCATCCTATCTATTCGTCAAGTTTTCCTCATTAGCAAAATCGCCGACGTTGATGTGACGGAGCTCGGTCACCACCGCCAGGGAAGCCGCCGTAGTCGTCTTCATGTGCCTGGAGTTCCGGTGATTATAAGTATATTAGGTCTCTTACGGCCGCTGCTATTTTGCGCCATGGCGGTGAGTTGAATCAACAAGAAAGCTTTGCTAAGATTTGTTTAAACAAAATTAATTTATTAAGAGAAATTAAAATAATAAATTAGTGCTAATTGATTAATTAAAATGAGCTTGTTTATATTATACCTTAGATCATTTCTTTTATTGTATTTGAAATGGTCATCAAATTGCAATTTCTCTACTTCATTCAGTTACGTATACAAGTTTCTGCAAATATTTTTTCTTTTTTTGGTTCAATGTATACTTTTCAGGATGAAATGAAGGGGAAAATAGTGAAATTAGGGCTTTAAGTCGTCTATGTGGAGGTGGGGTGTGTTTGGCGTGCACATGTGGAGTCCATGTGGCATTTTAGCACACACATGAATGTTTTTGTTGAACAGAAGGGCAAGTGTGGTCCAATAGTTAGACAAGAAGGGTATTTTTGAGCCTAAATATAGTTTAAGGGTATATTTAAGCTATTTTGAATAGTTTAAGGGTAGTTTTGACCATTTTCAGTAGTCGTCTATGTGGAGGTGGGGTCTGTTTGGCGTGCACATGTGGCATCCATGTGGCATTTAACACACACATGGATACTTTCGTTAACTAGAAGGGTAGGTGTGACCCAATAGTTTGACGGAAAGGGTATTTTTGAGCCGAAATATAATTTAAGGATATATTTAAGCTATTTCAAATAGTTTAAGGGTAGTTTTGACCCTTTTCTGTTCTAACAAATATGAGTTAGGAATAAAGTTGGTGAAATGTGGTTTCCTTCAACTATATGAATGTACAAAGTGAGAGAGATATACACATACATACATACATACACCAAGTGGTGTCATTATTATTTTGCCTTTTCAATAAGGCCAAACACATACACAATCCCTCAAACTTGTCCTCATTTTTCATTTTGGCACTCTAACTTAGCCTTGTTTCATTTTAACCCTTAAACTCCATTTTTTCTGTACCATTTAAACAGTTATATTAATTTTTATGATTTATTTTTATTTATGTTCTTCAATTGCAATTTCTTATTTAAAAAAATAGACGTGTGCCTGTTAATTTTTGTAAAAAAATTAAACATTTGCGAACGAACATAAAAATTTTCAAACAATAATATTATTTTTTGATATCTCTCTGTAGTTTTGCATGAAAATAAATTGACGAAAGTTCTTTGATTTTGTTTCTTAAACATTCAATTAAATTAAATAACACTACTTATTTATTTTTTCTTATCATCTAGGCTATCTAAATTTAACGCAAATACTCACTTTTAATTTTTAATATAATCAATACGAATAAAAAAATCCATCTTCAAAAAGACTCGACTGACTTTGTTAATAACACTACTAAAAAAAGACTCTTGTTCATTGCTAATAACACTACTAAACAAAGTTAAAACTCGACTGACTTTGTTAGGTTGTCGGTGATTTTAAAGAAAGAAAACTAACACAATTTCGTAGGTTATTTTTCACACAAAATAACGTAACACTCTTAAAAAGAAATTATTATTTTTTAAAAAGAATTAATTTTTGTTAATTTTTAATTTTTTAACTAAAATTAACTGACACATGTCGATTTAAAATAAGAAGTTGCAATTGAAGAATATATATAAAAATAAAGAAATCATAAAATTAGTATTTTGTGTTAAAATAGTACATAAAAAATGGAGTTTAAGGGTTAAAATAGAATAAGGCTAAGATAAAGTGTAAAAATGAAAAATATGGCAAGTTAGAGGGGCTGTATATATGTTTGGCCTTTTAATAACCGTGGTGTTTGAGTCCGCTTGGACACACCTCGAAAAATTAAAGCTGTGTACGTGACGTTATAAAATGTGACTGTAACCAACATGAAATTCACAAGTGATCATACCGACCTGCAATTATATATCATTGAAATTAAGCTTGACTTATAAATTTATCAATATTATTAAAACGAATTATGTATCTATTATCATCTTGAGGTGTCACGTGGAACACTTTTTTGTTAATGTGATCTAATGTGATGTTGTACAATTTTTTTCCCGACACGCATTTATCGTACACTTTGGATCAAGACATTGGAAAATGAACCTTGCAAAATTTAAGACATGTCGTATTTTAAGTTGACCCCATTAAGGACAAGTTGGTGGTTGCAAAATGTGTGAATATTCAAATCAACCTGAAATAACTTGATATATAAATTTATTAATATTATCAAACAAATTATTTATTATCACCTTGAGATGTCATGTGGAGATACTTTTTGTGAATACGTGTTTAGGAATAGAACGTGAGTTGGATCCAATCTGACAATGTACGTTTATTTCCAACATGTATTTATCGCCCACTTTATAGCAATGTTTGTGAATATAAGCAACATGAAGTTATCACAAGTATTCAAATGGAATCATCGAAACTACGCTTGAAATTTATCAATATTATTAAGACGGATTATTATTATCACCCGAAGATGTCACGTAGAATGTGAAGTCATTGGATTGATTATTTGAAGATGAGTTTTTGAAATTCGAGAAATTAATTTTTTTTTCAGTAACAATTAACATTCAGGTGAAATGTGTGTCTAAAATTTATCGTTATTCTAATTACTGTTTGACTAAGTCCTATATAGAGGATAGGCTGATTTGCCTACAGAGAATATTTTCGATGATCATGTATTGGGCGACACACATACTATATAATGATCGAGACTTACGATCTCAACCTTTGAGACAGATTCAAAAGGCAAATTTATAAATATATGGAAATGCCGTTCATTCATTGTAGAAAAAATTATATCATAATAATTTATATTCTCTTAATGAACGTGAAAATAAATAAATTAAAATGACGATAAAATTAAAATGGAGAGAATATAAGCTATTGATATTTGTATTAAAAAAAAAGGGATTGTCCCTTCGAGGATTTATTGTCTATAGACAAATTGACAACAACCATGCTTATAATATATATGCTCACTTCTTCATCCAAAAACAAAAAAAAAAAAGGTTTTGGACAAAAATCTAGAGTTAATGGTAAAAAAAAAAAAGAATACATTTCAATTATCTCTTTTACTAGTTTTATATCTCAACTATCCATTGTCCTATTTGTCAACTTAAACTACCATCTTTTCGTGAGTTCCATACACTCAACTATCACTCCATCTGTATTAAAACACACATCGATGTTGAGTTGGCCTACACGCATCTATTATCGATTGGGAATATATATTTGACCAACTTAACATCAAGACATGTTTTAATACAAAAAAAATCACAATTTAAATATATTTTTAATCATTAATGTTATTTTCGTTAAGAAGCTGAAAAGTGGCTAGTCCACATTATTAATTCCACAAATTTTAACATTGAGTGAGGCCCATAGTAGCAAAATTTGACTAAGTTCTCAAACTTAAATGGTTCAATTCAATTGCGTGGGCTAGACCATTATTCAAAGTTAAGCCATTATTGAAATGTAATTGACGTACTTTAAGTTGACCATCAAAGGAGAAGTTGGAGGTGCTAAATGTGTGAATATCACTAACACGAGGTTCACAAGTATTCAAAACAACTTGAAATAATCATTGAAACAGATTGATATATAAATTTTTCAATATTATCAAAATAAATTATTTATTATCACCCTGAGATGTCGAGTCAAGATACTATTTGTGAATACGTGTTTAGGGAAGGAGCGTGAGTTGGATCCAACATGACAATGTACTTTTTTTTCTAACACATGTTTATCACCCACTTTATAGCGGTTTTTGTTGTTCACGGAGTACATCAAGGATGAATTTTGGATAAAGACAGAGATAATAGGAACTTTGCAAAATTTAAAGACATGACGTACTTTAAGTTGACCATATTCAAAGACAAGTTGGAGGTGACAAAATGTGTAAATATAGCTTACATGAAACTCACACGTATTCAAATCAATATCCAATAATAATTGAAATTAAACTTGATATATAAATTTATCAATATTATCAAAACAAATTATATATTATTACATCGAGATGTCATGTGAAAACATCTTTTCCTAAATGTGTGTTCGGAAAGGAGCGGGGGTTGAATCTGATATAACAATATAGGTTCTTTCTCAAACACGTGTCTATCACCTACTTTGTTAGGGGTTTTTATTGTGTAAGGGAGTTAATGATATACTTCATATCGAAATAGAGGCAATAGGAGCCTCACATCAATGTTGAGTTGGCCTACACACATCTATTATCGATTGGGAACATATATTTGGCCAACTCAACATCAAGACATGTTTTAACACAAAAAAAAAATCATAATTTAAATATATTTTTAATCATTAATGTTATTTTCGTTACGAAGCTGAAAAGTGGCTAGTCCACATTATTAATTGAACAACTTTCACATATAGCAAACACAAAATTCATATTTGTATGTTATAGCAAAGTTTGCACAATTGCGCTCCATAGCAAACATATATATGTATAATTCGCTATACATATACAAAAAAAACAGTTGTATAATTCGCTATACATATACAAAGAAAGCAGTTGTATAATTCGCTATACATATACAAAAGAAAGCAGTTATATACAAAAGATCAATTGTATAATCTGTGTATGTATAAAACGAGAAAGAGAGAAAGGCAAAAGAAAACTGGGCAGAGAAATATTTATATTGTATAATTATAAGTGTATAGGACGAAGATATATGTATTTGCATGTGTATATACAATTTTCTCTCGCATTATACAAACATAAGCACAATTTATACATTTCGTTTTTGTTTGTATAAGCGAGAGAGGTGAGTGAAATTTGGGAGAGTGGTGAGCGAGATCTGGGAGAGGAGAACGAAAATATATGTATATATACAATTTCCTCTCGCTTTATACAAACACTAACGCATTTTATACATTTGTGTTTGTATAAAAGCAGGAGAGGCGAGCGAGACTGCCACCAAACGAGAGTGGCGAGCGAGATTCCACCAGGGAAAGTGGCGAAAATAGCAATAGTTTGCTATAAGGTACAATTAAATCAAAATATATTTATAGCATTTAATTTGAATTAATAATTTGCTATAATATATAATTTTCCTTATTAATTCCACAAATTTTAACATTGAGTAAGGCTCATATATAGCAGCAAAAGTTGACTAAGTTTTCGAACTTAAATGGCTCAATTCAATTAGACCATTATTCAAAGTTTGGCCATGATTTGAAATGTAATTGACGTACTTTTTTGTCTTGCTAGCATGTTTTTCACCCACGTCGAGGATACATTTTGGATAAAGATGGGGCTAATAGGTCCTCGCAAAATTTAAGATATGTCCTACTTTAAGTTGACCATCAAAGGACAAGTTGTAGGTGCTAAATGTGTGAATATAACTAACACGAAGTTCACAAGTATTCAAGACAACTTGAAATAATCATTGAAATATAATTTTATTAATATTATCAATTCCTGAGATGTTGAGTGGAGATACTGTTTGTGAATACGTGTTTAGGAAAGGAGCGTGAATTGGATCCACCATGACAATGTACTTTCTTTTCTAGCACATATTTATCTCCCTCTTTATAGCGGTTTTTGTTGTTTATGGAGTCAAGGATGAATTTTGAATGAAGACAGAGATAATAAAAACCTTGCAAAATTTAAAGACATGTCGTACTTCAATTGACCATCAAGGACAAGTTGGAGGTGACAAAATATGTAAATATAGCTTACATGAAACTCACATGTATTCAAATCAATATCAAATAATCATTGAAATTAAGCTTGATATATAAATTTATCAATATTATCAAAACAAATTATTTATTATTACATTGAGATGTCATGTGAAAACATTTTTTTCCAAAGTTTGTGTTTGGGAAGGAACGAGGGTCGGGTCTGATATAACAATATAGGTTTTATTCCGACATGTCTATTAATTACCCACTTTGTAGGGGGTTTTATTGTGTAAGAGAGTTGATGATATACTTCATATCAAAATAGTCGCAAAATTTAAGACAAGTTATACATAAAGTTGCCAATTGAAGACAAGTTTGAAGTGATAAAATGTTTGTGAATATAACCAACATGAAGTTATCACAATTCACAAGTATTCAAATGGACATGCAATAATCATTGAAATTAAGCTTGAAATTTATCAATATTATCATGACGAATTATTATTATCACCTTAAGATGTCATGTAGAATGTGAAGTGGTTAGGAAAGGGGGCAGATCAGCACGTGTCTATGACTTATTTTGTAGCAGGTTTTTATTGTTTAAGCAACTCAAAGATACATTGAAGATAGAGATATGGATAGTATGAATCTTGTAAAATTTAAATCATATCATAATATAAATTGACAATTTAAGGATAAGTTGGAGGCGGCAAAATGTATGTGAACATAACCAACAGTCCATGGCGGACCTATAATTTTTACCAAGCTGTTTAAATATGAAGAAGAAAATTCACAAAAAACTAATACATTAGTGTGTTGCTGTCTGGTTTTGAATCCAAGCACTTCCACAAAAATGAACCTACTTTACACTAGATCAAGAGCTATAATTTTTTTGAATAGGGTACAAGTTTTATTTATACGTGTATTCTTTAGAAGACAAACCAAATATACTTATATATGCCACGTAATTTTTTTACGAAGTAGTTTTATATGAATCATATTGACCCAACGTATGTCCGCAATACAATAATAATAATTGGCAACCCTTGAAACACATTCAGAGATAGGTCCTCACAGGGGCGATTTTAAGCTTAAAAAATGGGTCACCTGAACCCGTGGTCATCCGACAAAACTCAATATATTACTTGTATAATTTTTAAAATATATAAAATAGCAACTGAAGGAACCCATGAACACAAACAACTAGATGGTTCACTGGTTTGAGTGTTAGTTTTCCACCTTGAAGTTGAGGGATCGATTCCCAGATGTTGTATTTTCACAACTTTGCAATTTATTTTATTCACAAAAGAGTTTCTGCATTCAGCCTTTTTTAAAAATTTTCTTATAATAAAATTTTATTTATTTTGCAAATGTATTTAATATTTTTCTTATTTTTTTTTATGAAAAAACTATATTTATTATTGCTAAAATAAATAAGGCCCCTCAAATTTGAAAGCCTAAATTAGTTGTCTTTTTTCTTAAAGGGACAGAGCTGCCCTTGACAATGATGCACCGTCTTCTTGAAATTCTAGATTCGCCTCTGGGCCCTCATGTTGGTTATATTCAGAGATAATAATTGGCAACCCTTGACTTATATAGTATAGAGGATAGGTTGATTTGCTTACAAAGAATCTTTTCTATGATCTTGAGCGACACATATACTATATAATGATCGAGACTTATGATTACGATCTCAACCCTTAAAACAGATTCAAAAAGCAAATTTAAATATAAATGGAAATGTCGTTCATTCATAGCATTAAAAATTATATCTTATATATATATATATATATTCTTAATGAACGTGAAAAAGAATTAAAATGACGATAAAATTATGACGGAGACTGGAGAAAATATAAACTATTGATATTTAATTTGAATAAAAAATAAAAAAGGAAGTGTCCCCTTCGTGGATTTATTGTCTATAGACAAATCGAAAACAACCACGCTTATAATATGCTCACTTCTTCATAAAAAAAATGGTTTTGGACAAAAATTAGACTTAATGGTAAAAAAGAATACATTTCAATTATCACATTTTCATTAGTTTTATATTTCAGCTATTCATTGTCCTATTTGTCCACTTAAACTATCCCCTTTTCATGAGTTCCATATACTCAACTATCACTCAATCTGTATTAAAACACTCATCGATATTTTTTATCATTAATGCTATTTTAGTTGCAAAGCTGAAAAGTGGCTAGTCCACTATTAATTCCACAAATTTTAACATTGAGTGAGGCCCATGGTAGCAAAATATGGCTAAGTTCTCAAATTCGTTGCAAAGCTGAAAAGTGGCTAGTCCACACTATTAATTCCACAAATTTTAACATTGAGTGAGGCCCATGGTAGCNCTTTTCATGAGTTCCATACACTCAACTATCACTCAATCTGTATTAAAACACGCATCGATATTTTTGATCATTAATGTTATTTTCTTTGCAAAGCTGATAAAAAGTGGCTAGTCCACACTATTAATTCCACAAATTTTAACATTGAGTGAGGCCCATGGTAGCAAAATATGGCTAAGTTCTCAAATTCGTTGCAAAGCTGAAAAGTGGCTAGTCCACACTATTAATTCCACAAATTTTAACATTGAGTGAGGCCCATGGTAGCAAAATATGACTAAGTTCTCAAACTTAAATGGTTTCATACTATATTCATTTGACCAGTATTCAAAGTTTAGCCATTATTTGAAATGTAATTGAAAAATAATCACTCGTGGAAATAAAAATTAGATAAATATCCTAGCTAAAATAAATGTTTTTCAAAAAATCACGTACAAATTCGATTGATATAAAAAAGAGTCTTCCTTTCTCCTTTTCCGAGGAGAATTTAAAGAGAATGTGATACCCTCTATTATAATGAAATAGTTGATAGATTGAAGAAAATCGCAAATAAATTTGGTTAATCTTTATAGTACTATTTATGGGAACAAAGGAGATTAGACTCAAAATGCGAAGAACCTTAATACATGAAGATATTGATTTTCATATTTTCCTCATTAATATTTAGGGGCCTTGGATAAGATTTTATGATACTATTAGGGTGGCTAGGAATTTTAGGAAAGTTCATTGACAATATTTCAAAGCATACATCGACGGTTCCTAATATCTTCCTCTCGATTAATAAATTTTTTTAATTAGAATTAATTGTAGTAAATTAATTTTTTAGAGTCAAAGTTATGGTTATTTTAAACGGTGATTAGACATACATATATACTTCTTTATTTTAATCCTTTTGAATTCGGATCCAATTAAACTTTTTCATGAATTTTTATTAATAGACTTGAAGAATCGCTAATAAATTTGGTCCTAAATATAATATTAAGGGCCCAAATGGGGTGGTCATTCTAATAAGTGTTTATGGGCACGTGAATAGTTTTGATCATGCCCATAATCTTGAAAAAAAAGAAGATAAGAAGTTGAATTCATATTTTCCAAAATAATATCAACTTCATAAAATTCTAACAAAGTTAATAAGTTATTATATTATTATTTTTGTCTGATGTTTGATATTCACATTGATACTTAATTAAATTTGAATTTGTATTAAAAAGCCCTACATTAGAGGTGAAACACCCTCTCACCAAAGCGACTCTATATTCAGACCTTAATACCAATGATATGTTAATAGTTAGAATAAAAGCGTACTTACTATTTTAAAACGTCAGTTGATAGCCTTTTAGCAGACAGATCATTCCATGAAATAAAAAGTTGAATTTCATATTTTCCACTTTGATATTTAAGGAGAGTTCCACAAGTTTATGTTATTTGACTTGTCATTGCCAATATTCTAAAATATATATACCTCTCTTAAAAACATTTCAAATACTTACTAATTAACAATATTATGAGACATGTTTAATTAAAAAAAGAAGACATGTTTAATAATCAATTACTCCTAATAAAGGTGATTTTGGGACATCTGATATATCTTTAGTATAACACCGCATAATTTAAAAGTCTTTTTATTTTATTTTCTTAATCTCCGTATCAAAAAATCAAATTAAAACAAAGAAAGTTCTAGATGAGAAGACATTTATTTTCACTAGAATACAACATGAATTTAAGTTGTCATATTTTGAATATATTCACATTATTGAAGCTTGTATTAATTTGGTACTAGTCATTTTTATGTTTTTTTCTCTCACAACACATTTTGGACTTGATTACTTTTAGTTTAGACGTTTGGTTTATTGAATTAAACACGAAAGATAAGAGTATAATATAAAACATGTATTTGACTATATTATAAAATACGTGTATGTCAAATCATGTAATTTACATTTTGTAAAATAAATTAATATTATACAATTAGCAAAGTGGACAAATGTTATTCTTTAGGTAAAATGAAATCTATTGCATACTGTTGTATCGACTTCACCAAACATTCACAGATCACTAGTTGTCCATTAATATTACTATATAAGAAGAGTGAACAAAATTCACTCTTCTTTCGACAGGTGGCAATGAATAAAATTCACTCTTTTTTCGACACGTGGCACCAAATAAAAGGAGCCATATATATATATAATATAATGTATAATATAAGTAGTAGATAAGTGTGAAAGTGAGGGTATTTTGGGTATTTCAAAATACCCTCACANCTTTTTATTTTTTAAATTTTTTACTTAAAAAAGATTCTAATGTCAACAATATCTATCGAAAATATCGATTGAACTAGTTGAGCGATTTTGTAACAATAGTTGAACGACTTTATAGGTCAAATGGTAATTTTTCTTGATTGACTGACGAAAAATATTAATTTTTTTTTGGAGGGGGTGGGGGGGTTAGTTGGAAGGGCAGATGGAACCAAAGAATTTGGTGAAATTGTAGTAATTGGGTAGGTTAACTGTGACCTCCTACTGGATTTAATTAGGTCATCATATTGAACGAATTTATTATTTTTTTGGTTTCAAACATAATAGTCAGAAAATACTCACATGTTCCTCTTAAATTAGAAAGTCTACCAAAATAAGAAAGTCAAACCAAGAATGTTAGATGCCAAATGTTTTCATGACACGTTTTCATCTCTTAAAAAATAATAGTTTATTCGATGTCTGGTACCTGATTTTCAATTGATCGAAGGTTCTATCAAAAATAACATTTCTATTCATCAAAGGTAGAGTAAGATTTGTGTAGATTATTCTACTCTCGCCGGATCCTATATACTTATGAAATTACATTGCGTATTTTGTTGTTGTTTTATGTTACCTAGTTTGGGATCTCGACCAATTCAGATTTGTACCTATCGATTGTTTCGTATTGAGGGTTCAAACTTGAAACCTCTGATCAACAATACATTCAAACTTAGCCTCACCTTGCAAGTATTATATGCGCTCAAGTTTTAAGAGTGCACATCTAGACACCTCAATTTGTATTCATTATGTCAGTTGAACACTCTAACTAATTACAAACTGATCATCTAACTAGACATGACCTCTGAAATTTATACGTCACATCAACATCAGATGTCCACAAGACACACTAGTATGGAGGAATTGAAGTGTTTGGTTGCCGTGCTTAATTACTTGTCAGTTAAAATCAAATTTGAGTACGTATGTATAGATATGTGTGTATTATGCCTATCGTACAGTATAAAGTCAAAACTCACCCATGTATTGTTTGGTTTCAAGAGTTAATTAATATCACCGTTTTTTAGGTTTTAATTTGACTCATGTTGAATTATAAGGTTTTTTCTTTATCTAACACCTTTATATTAATTAGTCAGCATCTTTTGGTTCCTCCCAAAGAAAAAAAGTTTCTTTATGAGACTGAGTTTGATGCATTAATTATGTGCATCCAATGTATACATTTATGTCCTAATTCAAGTCCATGACATTATTATGATTGAGAAATCATTTTCATTCGTTAACTTCGGAAAAATTCTAGTACATGTATACAAGTGTATAAACTTTGTAAAAGTCATTTGGGGGCATTGGTTTATGTGCCTGCCCATGTGCTATGTAATTTGGTACGGCAGATATCAAAATCAAAATTTTAATATTATAGTATTTGATATGATATTTATTTTTTTAATATTTGGTATTTATAAAAATAAATAAATATCAAAATATCAAATATCACGTCAAAGAAATATCCTAATATTCTTCTAAATAATAATAATAATTTTATAGTCATAAAAATGTCACGTCAAATTCAAATGAAAAAAAAACATTAATTAGGGCAGCAGAAAAAATAGAAGCAAAGTCACACATATATATTATTGAAATAATTCACTCATGGTGTGAAATAGTAACATAGTAGGGCCATAAAATAAAGTCTTGGTCCTATTAATTGGACCTACAATATAATTTTATATGTCATTTTGTTACATATAGTACTTATATTAATTATATGGATAAGGTATAAGTACCCTCTACATAATGATCGAAATTTCAAAGATTCATATTGATTAAGTTAAGGTCCTATTAACTTTTCGAACTCATTTTTTTTTGTAATTTTGTACACCTTTTGACTTATGTGGCACGCTAAGTGACTCCACGCAGTTGAGGCGCGTGAGAGATATCCGTAAGCCAAAAAGATGTACAAAATTACAAAAAAAAAGGGTTCGGGGTTAATAGGACCTTAATTTAGTTAAGATATGTCTTTAAAATTTCAATCACAGTCTAGGGGTTCTTGTACCTTATCCTTATAATTATAAGAACATACAATTCAAGACTTGGTCCCTCAACAAATTAAAAGTTTCTTAGGAGTTTTTGACAGATCACAAAACAGGACTAATTTTGTTAAATCAATACATTTGTGAACCCAGACTGATGCAATGTACTAACAAAACTAGGTTTATTTGTGTCACAATCTAAATTTATGATGTGCATTATCTGTTTTGGGACGATATATTTTATAAATTCATCGTCCAATTGATCTATCTAAAATAAACAATAACTTTTGATAGGTCTAATTTTAATAAATACCACATGAAATGCTTGATCACCCGCATTTCTAATGCCTTAATTATTTTTTGTATGTATGTATAATAACTTATTGATGTTAACACTCTTCTGGCCTATTCTAGCTAATCGAAAAATAAATTTTGAAAGTAAATGTGTTTCTGCGTATAAAAAAGTGACATCCTTTCTTTGGCAAATTTTTTTAAAAAAGTGTACCCTATAAAATGGAATATAAGGAGTATATGTTTTGTATCGATATATTATGTTCGTATGAACCTGATATCACAATGCCGTATTCACCTCTAATTGAAAAATAAATGTATATTTTTTAAAACAAATTATGATTTAAACAAAAAAAAGTTGTATGTATGTAATTTAAAATAAGCACCATACAATTAATTTAAATTGAAATATATTAGTCATAGAACATTCTATTATGTGAAATATCTCTAAGAATGTTGGTTGAACAGGATAAACCAAACTTAGCTCACCCTTCTCTTCCAATTCCCTTACCAAAATTACCAATATTGTGACACATATATTTCTTCATTATAATATGTATGTTGGTGACCTCATCAAGAAGGAAACAATTTCAATTAAAGAATAAAAAAAGAAAAAGAAAAAAAAAACTCTTAAATTAGTTGACTTTCAAATTTTGGTTTCCCATCATGAGTTTTGTATTTTTTTGAGTTCGATTAATCTAAATTTATCTAGAGATAATATTTTTATTAAGAAAATTCAAAATATATATAGCTAAAATATACAAAGAAAATAAATTAATGCAACATCTATTATATATGAATAAAAATAATCGATAATATTTTCTTACAAAGAGAATTCAAATGAACGTCAATGTGCTACATGTTCGCCCTAGGTAAAGATGCCCCTTATAAAAAATAACACAGAATTTGAAGTTCATGAATTTCTATTATGATCTTGCAAGTTATTGTTATTATAATAATTGAATTCACAAGTCAATTTTTTATAAAAATTTAGTAGATTCATTAATAAATACAAGATTTGAGAAAAAGTGCACTATTTTGTTCAATGCATAATTTTCTGCTATATCTATCGTCTTTGATTCTAACCACTTAAATACGAAACTTTTAATTAAAAAGAAGAGTTATTTATCACTCCAATACAATATTTTTGGCCATATTTATTTATTAAAATTGACTTTCAAGCTTCACTAGACAATGATATCTAACTATTAACACTAGGTGTAATAATTATTTTGAATCACATTTTTGTCAATCAAGTACAACATTTTATTTTTATTTTTGGTTTCCTATTTGGTGTTTGATATTCGCCATAGAGTTTAATTAATTCAAATTCGCGCCACGTAGGATACATTCAGAGGAAAGCTTTTCCTATCAAAGATTTTTCCATATCCAAAATTCAAACCTGAGACTTCTAGTTAAAAAAGAAACAACCTCATCTACCACAACATATTCCGACGGTAAGTATAACATTTTTTATGATATCTAATTATTAAATTTGACTTTCAAGTTTTACTGGACCATGATATCTAACTATGAAAAACAGGTGTAGTAAGGACATATATCCAATATATAACTTGCGTGTACTCCATCCAACAAATTATATGTTATCATTTGCAAAAAAAAAATTAGAAAAAAATAAGACAACATTTTCTTTAAAGCCCCTCAATACTATATTAATATAACACATGCACCAAATTTATTTCTATATATATTGCTTTCTACTCTCTTGTGTTTTCTCATATTCTTCTAATTTCATACTCCAAATATTTTCAATTCATTTGTGATCATTATATTTTTCCAAAAACAAAAAAAAAAGCAATGGAGTTGACAAGTGTTCTCAACTTTCTTGAAAATAGAACCATTCTTGTTACTGGTGCTACTGGCTTCTTGGCAAAGAGTATACACATAAATCTCTTCTCTATTTCTTCCTTTAATTTTTCTCTAATCGATGTTTGATATCTGCATTGATTAATTTAGTTTCACGTTGAATAAGGTTCCATAAACGCTTTTTAACAGGAATTTCTTTTATATATATAGAATTCAAATTCAAGACTTTTAATTTAAAATGAAGGGATCATTTTCATTCCATCTTCTCTTCTTCGTTTTTTCATCCGGTGTTTGGTGTATGCATTAGGGTATCAATTAATCTAGATTAACTTCATGTAAGGCTCATTTAAAAAAGAAATGCTCCTTAATAGGAATTTCTTTCGTACTTAAAACTCAAACTCGAGACATGTCCATCCCACCACGATCTTAGTTGTTGTTTTTTCTCTTTGTGTGTTTGCTATTATGGAATATTAGCTAATTAAATACTATTTTAATTGTTTATTGTAGTTTTTGTGGAGAAGATTTTAAGGGTTCAACCAAATGTGAAGAAGCTTTATCTTCTTTTAAGAGCTGCAGATGACAAGTCAGCCATGCAACGTTTCAATAATGAGGTACATAAAATATTTTAATTTATGAATACGAGATATTTAGTGCATCGATCTGTCTTTTTCTTTATTATTTTTCTTGAAGAAAAGCTTTTAATGTTGAGTCTCCTATTTCCTTTACAGGCTCCATAATAATTTTTTTGAAGTATATAATCATTTCATGTAACAAATAACACACTTTCTTTATATAAATATGTCCTCGTCATGAGTTAAAGTACACGTGAAATTTCTTTTTGATAATATGTGGTCGTGAAATTCGAACGATGGAATTCTACATTGATGATATATTGAAATGTTTAATTATCTCATTTAAAAATTTAAAATATTAAAATGCATATTTTGGTTTATTTAATTATTATATTTTATGGTACATACTACTTTCCTTTCCAAAGTACAATACTTTAGAAGAAGAAAAACAAAACTTAATAATGATCTTCAAGCAATAATGTGGTATGTAGGGAAAACATGTTATTTATTATAGTATAATTTTCAGAGATTTCACATTATGTCACTATCATCATTTGTATTTAATTTAATTTTCAGTCAATGGATCCATGACATCTATTAATCCAATTCAGAAAGGTTATTTATGCAAATATTTCCTTTTTAGGTTATTATTTAGATTTTTTTCTCTATTTTTTTCCTAATAATGTACAAATATAATCCTTGAAACTAACTAAATATTAGATTTTCATCTAATATTATAAAATTTTAGATTGTAATCTAACGTTTTCTAATAGTACTTTACTATATTTTAGTTGCTACAAAAGGATTGAGTCTTTAAATTGTGTGATCTAAATAAAAAAAAAAGAAAAAACTAAATAATTAATTATAACACCTTACGTTTGACTAATCGAGAAAGAACAATTGTCATCATATCATTAACACCACGCCAAATACCTGAAAGTTTTGATTAAAAACAAAAGATTATTTATCTTTCTATCATAACCTGTACGATAAAAATAGTTGTCAATCATATGTGCAATAACTATATTTTTTATTTTTTTTGGCTTCTAAATAGGTTGTGGGAAAGGACTTATTCAAAGTTTTAAGAGAAAAATGTGGACCAAATTTTACTACATTTGTGTCACAAAGGACCACAATTGTACCAGGTGACATAACCTGTGAGAATTTAGGTGTGAATGACACAAATTTGTTGGAACAAATGTGGAAGGAAGTGGATATTGTTGTTAATCTAGCTGCAACTACCAATTTTGATGAAAGGTATATATATATAAAAAAATACTTTCTAAATATTAATTATTAATTTAATATTAAGTTTATTATTTTTTCTAATTAACCAATATAACTCTATGTTTCTATATATGTAGATATGATGTGGCATTGGGACTTAATACATTTGGAGCTAGACATGTCTTAAACTTTGCCAAGAAGTGTAATAAATTGAAGGTTCTTCTTCATGTGTCAACTGGTTAGTGTACCTAACTTTTCAAATATTAAATTAAAAACTCTCTATTATAAATAAAATAAAAATTATTTCGTTGTCTTCTATGTAGATCTCTAGAAATGTTGTCATGCCCGTCTTGAATAATCTGACACACTACATTAACAGAATTTTTAAGAGTCTGAACAACATAAAAATTATTTTGTTGTCTTCTATGTTATTCTAACTCTCCAGAAATATTGTCATGTCTGTCTTGAAACCTCAAAAAATTGTTTTTGAATAATTTGACACACATTAACAGTATTCTTGAAGAGTCTGAACAACATAATTTGCTTCCATGCTTGTTACACTAGTTTCCCCTCCAATGTTTCCCAAATCAAATTGGTGAAAAATAAGCCATACATAATTTTGTAACGACACGTATTAATTAATTAATTATATATAATATATTTTTAACAAATTTTTTTTATAAAACTTTCACAAGGAGTTCGGCATCTACTATATACACATTAAAAAAAAAGTCAACCATATATAGTGTCATTTTCTAGTGCTCTTCTAGCTATTTGTGTGTTTGGTCTAATTTCTAATCTTGTCTAAACTTGTTATCTTAAAAAATAAAAAAGGAAACATAATGGATAAAAAATCATATAATAAAATAAAAGTAAGTAATAATAATTTTATTATTTGTAATTTTTTCAGCATATGTATGTGGTGAAAAGGAAGGGTTGATGTTGGAAAAACCATATTATATGGGTGAAGCCCTAAATGGGACATTAGGGTTAGATATTGAAGTAGAAAAAAAAGTGATGGATGAAAAATTGAAACAACTCAATGCTGAAAATGCTTCTGAAAAATCAATTACAACAGCAATGAAGGAGCTTGGCCTCGAAAGGTATGCATTCATCGTTAATCTGTCGCTAAATAGTTTGTAACTAATAAGATATTATCAACGACTTTTTGTTGTTTAACATAGTAATATATTAATGGCGAATTTTATAGCTAATTAATTTTTTTTGTGTGTGTAACAATAATTGTTATTTTTTATAATTAATTTCTCCGTTGATTTTGATCATGAAGAGCAAGGAAATATGGATGGCCAAATACATATGTATTTACAAAGGCAATGGGAGAAATGCTTTTGGGAAAATTGAAAGAAGAAGTACCTCTTGTTATTAATCGTCCTACCATCATAACTAGCACTTTTAAAGAACCTTTTCCTGGTTGGGTGGAAGGTATCAGGTACTCATTAAATTAAGATTTTTTCGAAGAAATTCAATTTTTATGAAAAAAAAAGTAACAATTTTATTTTTCACCGAAGTCCATTTTTTTTTTTAAATCTTATATTTATTTTTGTGGAAAACTGCAGAACTATTGATAGTTTGGCAGTTGGATATGGTAAAGGAAGAATAACTTGCTTCCTTGGCAATCCTAAAACAATATTGGATGTGGTAAGTAATGCTATTATTATTAGACAATATTTTTTATATCGGTATGCACAGATTATACACATACACAATTATATACATATTATACATAGATTATACATATTATACATCCTTCAACTATTTTAATTTAAATAACTCGGTGCGGGGATATGTAGGTTGTGTTGATTCTTAATAATTTAACATGTTAATTCCATATTTTTCCTAGGTTAACAATTAACTCTCATTATGATTTTATTAATTATAATTATCTTATAAATGACTTGATCATGTAAATATATATCTTTTACATTGTTAGGGTGGAGAACTCAAACTCTTCTACTTTTTAAGGTAGTCTTGCTATCAAGAGTTGTTTGTTGTTATTGTAGTGAAATCGTGATTTTTCTGCCTTAATCAAAGATCTCTAGTTCGATCCCTCAAAATGAAAAAAAAATCAATAGAAAGTGTATAGGGCTTTATCTTGTCCGAATCTGAATTAGTATAGACCTTATGCAAATAAATATCAAACATCTTATAAAAACTTTTAGTATTTATTATTTTAAGTCAATTTAATCTATTAACGTAAAACGTTCTTGCAGATTCCAGCCGATATGGTGGTGAATTCAATGATAGTAGCCATGATGGCTCATGCTGATCAAAAGGGGAGTGAGACCATATACCAAATTGGATCCTCAGTTTCAAACCCTTTGAATATCACTAATCTTAGAGATTATGGATTCAATTACTTTAGAAAAAATCCATGGATCAACAAAGTTGATGGAAAACCTATTATTGTTGGCAAGGTTAATGTTTTGAGTAGCATGGATAGTTTTCAAAGATACATGGCCCTTCATTACATGCTTCCTTTAAAGGTTTGTTTCATTTCTCGATATATATACACTTGTTATATACTCGATATACATTATCGATGACTCATAAACGATATATTACAACTAGGTGGGTGAAATGATAACTTGTGTCTTGTCCATCCAGACTTGGACAAATTGGGTTAGGTATACATAGATACTTATTGATGGGTCAAATATGGTCATATATAGGGGTATTGAAAAACAACTAATATTATGGAGTTTGATTTATTTGATATAGTCGTGATAAATAAAAACATTTTAAATAATTTGATCTAGTAATTTTAACAAACGAATAAATAAAAATAATTTTGAGATGGGTGAATTTAGTTATGATTCATTACTAAACCAAATTGATTTGTTCATCTTGATCTAACATATATAGAACAAACTATGAACCATTTAATTTATTAATTCAACCTGTTTTAATCCGTCAAATATCGTGCAACCCATACATAAAAAATTGTTTAATCTTTTATTTTATAATAACTAATTTTATTTGTTGTTGTTTTTTTCTATATAGGGATTGGAGATAGTAAATGCAGCATTTTGTCAATATTTTCAAGGCAAATATTTGGAGCTTTACAGGAAAATAAAATTTGTAATGAGATTAATAGACCTTTATGGACCCTATTTATTCCTCAAGGCAGCGTAAGTAATTAAAATCCTTAATTCTCTACATATTATCAAAAATATAAGTAAAATTATTTTTTCAAATTTTATTTTATTTTGAAAATATTATCACTTTATTGTTTAAATTCAATATCCCTATTTTTTATTTTCTTGGTTTCGTTATATATATTTTATGTAATTAATTTGTTGTATTTTCTACAGATTCGACGATTTAAATACAGAAAAACTACGTATGGCAGCAAAAGAGAGTGGCATTGAACCAGAAATTTTCTACTTTGATCCCAAGATTATTAATTGGGAAGATTATTTCATGAAAATTCATCTTCCTGGAGTTGTTAGATACGTATTTAAGTAATAAATTAAATATTGAAATTTTATCAATTAATTTCTAGGGATATTTCAATCTAAGTTTAAACCATTTTAAATTTTAACCAAATGTAATTTTGCTTGTTATGAATTTTATTCAATGTATCCATTTCAATTTGTTATAATGTCATCCCTATTTGTTCTAAAAGAGGGTGTTATAGTATTCATTGTTGAAATAAATTTTTTTTATTAAGTCGTCGTTAAATTACTTATATCAAGGTGTAATTTACTTGTTATAAATTTCATTAGTGTATCATTATCCATAGTTGTTGGATATTTGGTCTTAGGGTGAGTCGCACATATGGTCTGACTCGATCTGGTTATGGGTCAATTTATATTGTAAACTAGATGGTATTTGTTCGTGCCCGACATTAAAAAAAAAAAAGATATATAATTGAATAAAAGATATAAGGTATATTGAATGGGAAAAAAGACTTACCAGAACAACTTTTGTATCTAAAATTTATTTGCATCGAGGGGCGGACCTACGTGGTTGTCAGGGACTTCACCCAAATTCTCTCGGTAAAAAATTACATTGTATATATATAGTAAATTTTTTATATTTTGTACATTTACTAATTTTAAACCATCTAAATCAAAGAAAAAAGATAGATACTGCGCAACTTGAACTACTAATACTATAAACTTGGAAAATATATTAACCAAAGAACAAAGGGAGGCTAGAGTTATATGTGATTTACAAAAGAATATATTTTCTCAAATTTTAACTTCTACTACTAACAATTAGCTGGAATGAAGCTCCTCTAATTTTGGTTATTACTTAGATCTGTATAAAGTTGAATATGAATCTACGTGTCATAACTCATAATACAATACATACGATATGAATTGTCATGTCGGATACCATGTAAAGTATGTGTGTTTATTTGTTCAACTTTTATACAAATTTAAATATCTATCTGTATACTATACACCAAAAATTGAAGTGCATAAATAGTGAAAAACAACCGTTGATTTAGAAATTTAATAGCAGTTGTCCATATATTTTAGGGAAAAGGATCAAATATGCCCCTAAACTATTTGAAAAGGACTAGATATACCCCCCGTTTAAAGTTTGGCTCACTCGTGTCCTCACCGTCCAACTTTTTGTTTAGATATGCCCTTATGGGCGTTAAATGTTAAATGGAATTGCCACGTCATTTTTACATTACCACGTGACATTTATATTAAAGGGAAAAGGGTCAAATATACCCCTAAACTATTCGAAAAGGTCTAGATATACCCCCTTTTAAATAAACTACCCAACCTGTTTTCAACAAAAAAAAATCGGTAAATCCCGAAAATGAGTAATTGACTAATAAAAAATAGGAAAAATATGAAAAAAATATATAAAATTAATGCCAAAAATTCACAAATAAATATAGTAACCTTAAATTCAACAATTAGTCAATTACTCATTTTCGGGATTTACCCAAAAAAAATTTGTTGAAAACGGGTCAGGTAGTTTATTTAAAAGGGAGGGTATATCTAGACCTTTTCGAATAGTTTAGGGGTATATTTGACCCTTTTCCCTTTAATATAAATGCCACGTGGTAATGTAAAAATGACGTGTCATTTCCATTTGGCATTTAACGCCCATAAGGGCATATCTAGACGAAAAGTTGGACGGCGAGGGCACGATTGAGCCAAACTTTAAACGAAGGGTATATCTAGACCTTTTCAAATAGTTGAGGGGAATATTTGACCCTTTTCCCTAATAAATTACTACGGCTTTATTTGACGGTATAACAACATTTGTTGTGATGATTTAATCAATTTCTTGTTTGTGTGAATGACGCGAGGAATTTTAGGTTCAAGTTTGATAAATTTTTCTTTTATTTTCAATTTTATAATGAAATGATAATTTTGAGTCATTTATTTAGTAGCTTAATCATGAACGTAATATAAAAAATAATTTATTTGTGATTGAATTTTTTTTTAATGATGAATATAATTGAGTGACTTTTTTGATACAAAGAACTAAGTTAAGTGATTTTTTTGATACAAAATAAAGTTTAATGAATTTACTAGATAAATTCCTAAAGTTGAGTGACCTTTTGACATATTAACTCATATTATATCTAACACAAAACGAGAGAAAAAAATTTGAAGCAGGGGGTTAGGTGGGGTAGAATTTTTTTAAAAACAAAATTAAAATAATATCTAAATTAATATTTGAATGAGAAGATGAAGTTAGAGTTTTTTTTTTTTTTAAAAAAAAATCTTTTATAAAAGAAATTTAGAAAAATCGAAAAATGGGGGGAGAGCGGATTGGAGGGTGAGGAGGACAAACAATGTTGAATGCCATTGGAATTTGTTTTTCATACTTCTATTATATATATAAGGGAGATGTTTTCAAGAAACTCGTTTTCTTGGAAAAAATATATGTATATTTAACCACAAGGCTAAACATATGTAGTTAACGCTTCAATTATTGTGTATGAAGTTGTGATTTTCTGGAACAAATAGTTTTTGACATAAAATTGTTGCTTATATATTTAAAATTACGTAAAATGTACTATAAATCATAGTAATATTTAACAATTTAAAATATTAAAAATTTTGGTTGACTCTCAAAACTCTACTAGTTGTCACATAAATAGGGGCTTATTAAGAATAATATATATTATTTAAAAAATACGTAAAAATATTATAAATCACAACAATAACAATTTTAAATATTTAAAAACTATATAAAAAATTCGATTGGCTTGCAAAATTCTATCCGTGTCACATAAGTTGAGACAGAGAAAAAAAGATATATGCCACGTAAATTTGAACAAAATGAGTAATATATATTATTTAAAAATTACATAAAAATATTATAAATCAAAGTAATTACAATTTAAAATATTTAAAAGCTAAATAAAAAATTATCCAAATTTTATCTGAATTATATAAATTGAGATAAAAAATAATATATATTAAACTCATACTGCACAGAACCGTTTATATATTTACACGTTGAATTTTCTTGATTGATATATCATATACCATAAAATAAGAAAACTCTCAATTGGACACAAAAAATTTGTGATTAAATAGAGAATCCACGTTTCTATATGCTTTTCCTCTTCTTTTAAATCTAATTTTAAAACAATATCCTGGGGATAGAAAGAATTATTGCCTCCGTTTCAAATTATTTATCATAATTTTTAAATATAATTATTAAGTTATTTATTATTTAAAAATTAAGACAAATTATATTTTTTTTATCCTTGACAGTTATTGTTCTTAAAAAACCCACAAAAATATCTTAATTACGGATGATATATTATACTTGTTCATATATCAATAAATGATAACATTGTTAAAAACCTTTCTTAATTAATGATTCTTTAGTAACATGTAAAAGAGAATAATGATAGATAATTTTATACTGAAGGAATATATATAAAAAAAAAATTGAGTGAAAATGTGACTAACTGAGAGTAAAAACACGTTTTTGAAATTTTATGATCAAATATTAATTTATATAGGTGAATATTGTATATTCTGCTATATAGGGGTTTTCACTGTATAGGGTTATATTGTAAATGACCCATATATAGGGTGTACACGGTTTGAATAAAATCAATTTAAATCGAACCAAATCTATTTAATTTGGGTTTGAGTATGGGTTTAGTTTGGTTATAGATTTTTAAAAATTGATAGGATTTGATTAAGGTTTTGATTTTATACGGAAGGAATATATATAAAAAAAAAAAATTGAGTGAAAATGTGACTAACTGAGAGTAAAAACACGTTTTTGAAATTTTATGATCAAATATTAATTTATATAGGTGAATATTGTATATTCTGCTATATAGGGGTTTTCACTGTATAGGGTTATTTTAGTAAATGACCCATATATAAGGTGTTCACGGTTTGAATAAAATCAATTCAAATCTATATAATTTGGGTTTGAGTATGGGTTTGGTTTGGTTATAGATTTTTAAAAATTGATAGGATTTGATTAAGGTTTTGATTTTGTCAAAAAAAAAAATCGAAGAAATAATCGAAATGGACCGATAAACTATATACACATATTTTATTATTATACATGCATGATATATTATTTTAATAAATAATTTTAAATATCTTCTATATGTTTTCATCAAAATTATTTTAATTTATTTATGAAAGTAAAAACGTGCAAGACGAGAACATTTATCTTATTGGTTTTTTGTATATGAATGTCTATAACAATTCTTGGAGGGACTAGGAATGTCATTGTCTCTTCTTTCTAGGCCAAAATGATGAATTTTGAAGCTTTATTTACCGTAAATTAAGTGATAGAAAGTTCTGTAATGTTAGTCGTACTAACTATTTTTCGTTTTGTATGAATTGTCGTCTTTTTTTCCTCTTTTGAATGAACCATTTTTTAATTTTCGTGTATGCTTAATAATCGAATAACGGAACCAAACCAAATTGTAACAATCAAACCGATAAATGGATATTATATTTGATTTGGTTTGATTTTTGATAATTTTAAAACTGATTAAATTGGTTTTGATTTTGACCAATAACCGACCCAAATTGACCCGTGAACGCCCATACTGCTATAGATATATTATCACAATTAAAAGTCACTATATTTTCATTGAAATTTTCGACTGAAAAATGTTTAGTGACTATTTTTATAAATATTTTGATTGAATTAAGTGAGAATAGAAAAATAGTCTTTACATGGAAAAATTAGAAAGCTTCTCAAGAGAAGTAATGAAAATACCCCTAAACTTTGTGTAAATTGTTAGTTTCGTTCTCGAACTATTGTCAGTCTTAAAAACACCTCTCTACTTGACTAACAAAACTTAGATGCACTTTTAATCTGCCACGTAACCTAGCAAGTGGTCTCAAACACTTGTAGGAGCATGAGACTCCTAATAAAAAGTCAAGATAAATGTTAAAAACACCCCTAAACTTGGCGAGACTTTAGGAGTGTATTTCACTCATGTTGCAAGATCGTAGGGTATATTTAAGTAGTTCAGTTAGTCAAGTAAAAAAGTGTTTTTAAGGTTGTTAATAATTCAGTGATGAAACTAATAATTCGCGCCGAGTTTAGGAGTGTTTTTAGTACTTTTCTCAAAGTTTCTCATTATTTCATTGAGAATTTGTTTCTCACCATGAATTTTTCCAGTGAATTGGTTAGGTGAAAAATAAATGAAAAAACCTTTATTTTTAATAGTGTGTAAATGATCTGATACAATATATTTCACTATTATTATGTATACCGATACAATTATTCTGTTACATTTTTTAAATCAAAATATTATTACATTTGTTTTTGGAACCCTAGGATAATCCGCAACCGCTACAACCTCTGCCATAGTCTCTACCCTTCGGGTGAGCACTCTATGGTGAACACTTTGTGCACACTGGATAAACCCCTCACTGTGTAATGGCATGTAAACCACCACAGGGAATGTAAACCACACTAGACAAGCCCTATGCGATAGGCTCGACTCAGAAGACATTTAGGGGGGATCGATCTCGGATCATTCGTGTGGATAATCACCCTCCAAACCAACTGAGCCATCCCAAAAGACTATTATTACATTTGTATTAAGTAAAATTTCACTATATTTCATAATTAAAGAAATTAAATTAAATGGACAATATATACAAAAGTTTCTCTTTTTCTTAATAAAACTTAATGGACCAAAATTGGTTATAAATTAAATTAAATTAAATGGGACACTCAAAACTTTAAGATCTAACCACATGATTTTACCTACACAAAGAAATAATTGTACCTCATGGCACATGCGCATGTTACACTATACAATACTAATATGCACAAGACTTAGAAATGGAGTGGGTCAAAATCTAAATATTGCCAAATTAATACTATAGGTTATCAACTTCCTACCCAACTTTTGGCATGTATCAAAGTCCACGCTTATATTTTGATTTCTCATTTGAAAGTACAATTAAATTTAAAATTTGCATTGAAAAATTTCATACGTAAGACAAATGCAGCTTTTGACAAGGACGACTCTTAGAAATAGAATATAATTTTGTGATTAGAGGAGGTGATTAGTTCGATTTTTCACCATATTCTTGGTTCGATATTTGAGAGAAAATAATGTTTCTTGGTTAAACTAGTCAACTATCTTGCAATGTGAGTTGCCAAAATTATACCAAACAGGATCAATCAATATATCTTGTGTTTCACAAATAAATTATACCAATTGATCAAAATCTATTTTTGAAATGTTAGATAAGTAAAAATGAATCGAGGGAATAATTAATATGATAACAATAAAAATACTAAAAAGATTGAGAGGTTGTTTGGATGTCATATAAAGTACATTATGAAACTTTTTAGAACAAGATGTTTGATTGGAGAATGATCTCACAAAATTAATTAGTGTTCTTTTTCTTGTAATTAGGGTCATAAATGCTACTTTTTTTTTTATATAGTAAGGGTTAAGTGTTTGGATGTCATATAAAGTATGTTATGGAACATTTTAGAACAAGATCTTTGATTGGAGTATGATCTCACAAAATCAATTACTCCACACGTTTCGTATTAGTTTATCAATTTCTTTTTTACACGTATATTAAGAAATTATAATTAATAAGATAATTTTATTAATTCATCCCTTAAAAAATTCTTGGAAATCTTACAAACAAATGTGAACACTTTCAAAAAAAATTATTTGCTAGGATAAAATAGGAAGAAATTAGTTAATGTTTTCTTGATTTAGTAAGGTGGAAAACTAATATGAGACAGCTATTAGGGCCAGAAAAATTGGCCAAAAATATAAAAACTCTATAATATTCTTTTTATTTTAAAATAAACTGAGAGATCATGATAACGACAAATGAGATGATGATTATAGATAACTATACTTTCAAGTAATGTTATATGATTTACTGTTTCAAATACTTAAAAATTGTCATATATGCAGAGGACGGAGCTAAGTAGAAATAAAAGAGTTATCCGAATTTCTTTCTATGAAAAATTACACTTTAGATTAAAAAAAAATTGTGTATCTATAAATATATAGTAAATGTTAATGCCTTTCAACTTTTTCATATATTTACTGCTTCATATTTTTTTCATATTTTGAAACTCCAAAATGAAAATTCTAACCATAACATATCATATTATGAAAAGAAAAAAATATTTTCCAAAAAAAATAATAGTTTGAATTTCTTAAAAAATAAAATAAAAAATTAAAGGACTATGGAAAGTAGAAATTGATTACGTAAATCCATGAATATGATACAAACTTTGCTATGTTCTCCAATAAATTAAAACTCGTTTTAAATACTTATAATTGTACAAGTCAATGTCAATTTAGGAGTGCTAATAACAACTCTATCCGTTCTAAAATAAAAATATATATTTCTACAATGTTTAACTATTGAAATCGATATATAATAATATATTTAGTGTAATTTTATAGTAATTGGGATGTAGAGAGGATATAAAACTGTACACAAATTTTATTACTATCTTGTGAGATAGAGAGATTATTTCTAATAGACGCTCAACTAAAAAAGAACTAAACCCCTATTAGTGTGATAAATTAAAGGGAAAAGAACAAATATACTCCCAAACTATCGTAAATGATATGCAGATACCCTCTGTCATACTTTTGGGACATTGATGCCCCCGCCGTTCAAAAACTAGAACATATATGCCCTTCACTCTAACGGAAGACTAAATAGGGACACGTGGTGCAATCTTATTCATTGATCCGATAATTAATAAATGTCGTGTCGGTGGATAAGATTATGACGTGTATGTCCGTTAGTATAAAGGGTATATATGTTCTAGTTTTTGGACGAGAGGGGCACCAATGTCCCAAAAGTATGACAGAAGTATCTGCATACCATTTACGATAGTTCATGGGTATATTTGTCCTTTTTCATAAATTAAAAGTAACAATCAGGTGTGATAAGACAAATATAAGATTTCTTTACCTTTAATTAGAAATTTTGATTTCAAATACTATTTTATTTGCTAGGATAAAATAGGAAAAAATTAAATAATATTTTCTTGATTTTTTAAGGTGGAAAACTAATATGAGACAGCTATTAGGGCCAAAAAATTTGGCCAGAAATTTAAAAAGTCTATAATATTCTTTTTATTTTAAAATAAATTGATCTTTTTCAACTTTTTAATTAAAAGATATTAAAGTTGGGTAAAAATATTCAAAAAGGTAAAATAACATAGTATGAAATATGTTATTTTACCATTCTGACCAAATTCTGGCCACAATGATTTTTCCTTTTAATAAAATGATTAACTAATACTTCCTCTGTCCCTAATTACTTGTCCCCTTTTGAATTGACACACCTATTAAGAAATCAATCAATGACATAGTGAGTTTACCATTTTACCCCTATTAATTATGAGATTGATGAAAAGTTCTGCATTTTTTAAAGTAATTAGTCATTTAATTGAGGGTATAATAGGTAAAAAAAAATTGTCCTTTCTTGATTTGTCAATAGGAACAACTATAAAAGAAAAAGTGGACAAGTAACTAGGGATAGAGGAAGTATGAAACGGAGGGAATAATGAATACCTAAATATTAGGTAAGTGCATGAATTATACAATATTAATTGTTGAAAAAAGTGAAGCCTATTCCAATTATTTTGCCTATATATACATTGGGAGATGAGTCCAAGAGTTTCATAAATCAAATACTCTCATTCTCAATATATCACTATTTTTGTTTAGTACATGAGATTAATTAGATATTAATTATCTCTAATTAAACAAGTTTTTTTACCCCTTAATTTTTTGATTACCCTCATGGAACCTTTTTTAGAAGGCAAGACTATTTTCATTACTGGTGCCACTGGTTTTCTTGCAAAGAGTACACGCACTTTCTCTTTCTCTTTACATATAATATAATTTGTTATTATAGTCTGTTTTGTCAAGTTTTCGAAATCAACTTATTTTGAAAATTTTACTTCTTATAAAAGATGCATATTAGAAAAGTGCTCTGATTTAAAATAATAACTACCATCTATTATAAATTTAAAAAGATATGTTGAGAGTGTAAATGAATTTAAATTGTCTATTTATATATGTCCTTTGATTTGTTTTTGTAATATGTAGTTCTCGTAGAGAAGATACTTCGAGTACAGCCAAATGTGAGAAAATTATTCCTTTTAGTAAGAGCTTCAGACTCAAAATCTGCCAGAAAACGTTTTAATGATGAGGTAAATCATATATATTGTTTCTTTTGATTTAATTATTCGATAGATCATTAAATTTATTTAATTTTTTTTTAAATTTCATTCGACATTTGATACTTATTTTTAGAGATCAACCAGTTCAGAATTAAAATTCAATTTTAAGACTAAAAGCTTTTCTTAATTTCTTGAAATTAGGGAAAAAGTTTTCGACAAATTTGGTTTAGGTAGATTCTGTTTAATATATTTGAACATAAATATATACTATTAAGGAATATTTTATATTAAGTCCCATGGTTTAATTTAGGTACAAAAAAGGAATATTTTATATTAAGTCCTATGGTTTAATTTAGGTAAACAACACATTCTCCATTATTTTGTTATTATGAAAGGACCTTGCCTCTTGACTTTTATTAAAAACTTAATTTATATATATATATATTATTTATTATATTAGTTTATTTTTAATACGCAAATGAAAAGACTCCTATCTATCAATTAACGTCTAAAAATGACACGGGAATTTTTCTACACATAAAATATTTGGAATTTTTACATTGAACATCAAACTATATTAAATACAATAGCTATTGTTTTGGGAATTTCTAATTCACAGCTATAGTTTCGCTCAATCTTGTTATTCGCCCGATTTGTATAAATCTAGAATTTGTAAAATTTGGTTCTTGATTGTATAAATCGAGAATTTTTGTATATGCTTACTCTAACTATTTGTATACGATTTATCAAAAAATATGATAAATTACCCTGTTTGTATATTGGCAAGTGAAACATACAAACGGAGTTCTGAAAAATTCTTAAATGTACATAATTTGTATATACCTACCCTATTTGTATATTCGCAAGCGAAATATACAAACAGATCGAAATATACAACTGCAGCCTCCATAGCAAACAAAACTATAACTATGGAGTGCAATTATCGAAACTATAGCTATAAAGCCTTATTATGTCTATTATATTTACTATTTCTGAAATTTTCTCTATATTAAATAGAGCAGAGCTAGGGATCGCAAGGATTTATTTGAATCTCCTTTGTTTATAAAATTACAATGTATATAAAAGGTCTCATAATTATTTATAACAAATGTTGGATCCTCTTGGCTTCTTTTTTATGTTTTTTCTATTTTATTTTTATTTTGAATCCTCTTAGTAAAAAATCTTGACGGAATATTTTGCGAGTTTTCACACAGGTTATGCAGACTGAATTATTTAGTGTTCTAAGAGAAAAAATAGGTGCAAATAACCTAAATTCTCTCATAGAAGAGAAAGTATTTCCAGTTGCTGGTGACATTTCATTTGAGGATTTTGGAATTGAAAATTCAGAGATGAAAGATGAAATGTTCAAAGAAATTGATATAATCATAAACTCAGCTGCAACTACTAGATTTGATGAGAGGTATATATAATATATATATATATGATTGTATTCAAATTTTTAATGCAAAACATTAATTTGATTTTTTAAACTAATAATTTTATTATTTTCCTTCTTATTGTAGATATGATATTGCAATGGATATCAATGTCCTAGGTGCCCTTAATGTCCTCAAATTTGCTAAAAGATGTGAAAATGTGAAGATAATTGTTCATGTATCCACTGGTTAGTTTTTAGATTTCTTAATAAAGGCTCCTTATGTTATTTATTTGTGGGAAAATAAATATGTGACTTTTTTTTATATTATACTCTCTTTTATCATTTTATGTGACAGTACTTTTCTTTTTAGTTTATTCAAAACAAAGGGTCATCAGCGGTAGAACTAGAGGGCAAAAGGGATTCATTCGAAATTGTATATACAGTTTGTTTTGTTTTATATAGTTGAAATTATTCTTGGTGAAAATCCTAACTTTGCGACTGAATGTCATACTTCTTTATTCAGAAATAATCTAACGTTCTAAATCATAATTTTCAAATGTTTTTTTTCTTAACTCTGTATTCAGTTGAAACATCACCATATAAATTAAAATAAAAAGAATATACATTATTATTAGGGAAAATTACCTAAATACACAACTTATTTTACCATATTCTCTAAAATATCCTACCATTTGAAAAAAGTGACAAAAAATTCCAATTTTTCTCACTCTCTCTCCTATTCTCGGATATATATATCACTCATACGCAATGAATCATGACGCGATGTATCAGGACATATGTGTCTTGTATCACCAAATGTAATGTATCGGGACGCGATGCATTGAGATATTGAGTGATGTATCGATACATGTGTGTCTTGTATCAACAAAGGTAATGTATCGGGACACGATGTTTTCGGGACGTTGAATGATGTATCGGTACAAGTGTGTCTTGTATCAACAAAGATATTGTATCGGGACGTTGAGTGATGTATTGGTACAAGTGTGTCTTATATCAACAAATGTAATGTATCGGGACGCGATGTATTGAGACGTTGAGTGATGTATCCGAAATCCTTAAATTTTAAGGGATTTTTGTAATTTGAAAAAAGAGTAGGAATATAATATAATTAGCTTTTAACACTATGAGATTTGTGAACTTTTAATTATTATTATTGCTAAAGTTTCTTGAAGAGGACTTGTCTTATCTTCTTTACTTTTTAATGTTTTGTGTCCAGTTAAATTAAGACACATAAATTAAAATAGAATAACATTATTTTCCATTTTCTATCATATGCAGCTTATGTTTGTGGAGAAGGTGAAGGAGTAATACCAGAGAAATCATTCTCTTTAGGTGAAACACTCAACAAAAACTCAAAATTAGACATTGATGTGGAAAGGAAAGTGATAGATGAAAAACTCAAGGAGCTTGAAGCTCAAAGCTTGACAACAAAGGAAGTTACAATTGCCATGAGAGATCTAGGCATTCAAAGGTTGGATATAAATAGATATTGAAAAAAAATAGTTACACTATCAGTATATTTTAACAAGTTATATATTTCTTATGTTTGATTTTTTAGGGCAAATTTGCATGGGTGGCCAAATACATATTCCTTCACAAAGGCAATGGGAGAGATGCTTTTAGGACACTATAAGGAAGATCTACAACTTGTAATAATACGACCAACGATTATTACAAGTACTTATAAAGAGCCATTTCCAGGATGGATCGAAGGAGTAAAGTAAGTAAATCACCATAATTCATAAATTCAAAATTCTGAAATACACTAATGAACAACTATTGTTACTCAAATTCTTGAGATAACACTACATCAAAAATTATCATTAGCGGCAATTAAGAAATATGTATTTTTAGCGGCAATTAGCATTCTTTGTATATGTCCCTAAAGCCATTAGCGACATTGCTTCTAATGGCACTTAACTTATGCCGGTAAAGACTTTAGCACTCTTTATTAATGTCAATATTTATTGCCACTAAAAATTGTTTTTGTTATAGTGTAATTAAAATAAAGTACAACATTTATTTAATTAAGAGGTGACTCATGATCTCTAGCTTATATCTTATGTATGTATACAATTTTGCAATTGCAGAACAGTGGATTCCTTCATTTTGGCATATGGTAAAGGAGTAATGAATTTCTGCTTTGGTGACCCAAACACAAAACTTGATATGGTATATTATTTTATTGTTTTAATTTTTTTTCCATAATTATATACGATATGCTTAAACATCACATGTTTCAAAAGTTTTATAACCACATAAATGTGTTAGCTTTTTAAGATAACAAGTTTTAAAAGTCTTCATTTTTAATAATCTTAAATTCTATGTTAGTTCAAACTGTTGTCAAGAGGTAGAGGTAGCAAACACATTAGTAGAATCTACTAATTAACTTTATCCGAACCTTTGTGTTTGTCTTAAAAAATTATTTAATATTATATAAATTATTAATTTAGAACCGAAATAACTCTCTAGAAACTAGAGAACATAAGTTTCAAATCTGTCTTACTATGTCACATAAATTAAAAACGAAAATACTATATCTCCCAAAAAAAAGAACAGAACTTTCTTATAAGTTACATACAATGCCAATTTATCAAAAATGTTTACTTTCATCCTGTCAATTACCTGTTATAGCAAATAATTTATCTTATTTTTTAAATTACATATTCCACTTTTTTATGAAGATCTAGTTATAAATATTTTTCGAGTGACCTGATAATATGAAAAAATTCTCATATTACTATGATCATACTTAAATTCTTTCCTAAATTATAGTAAGAGCTTCTTGTTTTTTTAAAAAAATATTAATCGTTTTACCAAGTACAAGTGAAGTTGAATCTCTTCCTAATTATTTTACCTCTTGAATTACAGATTCCAGGTGATATGGTTGTGAACTCGATACTTGCATCAATTATAGCACATATTGGAAATGATGAATATTATTCTTCTGAAGAATTAATATATCATATTAGTTCCTCAGGAATAAATCCCCTAAAAACTTCAGATATTCTAGCGTTCTTATTTAATTACTTCACAAAAAATCCATGGATTAGCAAAGATGGAAATATCATCAAAGTGGGGAAGCCTACACTATTTAGTAGCATGGATAGCTTTCGAAAATACATCTCAACCTATTATTGGCCATTATTAAAGGTTTGTTTTTTATAGCATAGTAATATTTTTCATCTTGATACAAATTAAATAAGATTCGTTGTGACACTTGTTTTATGCAAATTTCATATCGAAATGAGATAAAAAAGTTAGAGGTCATAAAAAAATGAATTCACTATAAATAGCACTCATGATTCATGAGCCACTTCTTACACGGCCCTATTCATAAAACTCTAGGACAATGACTATTTGTGCTTAATTAATTTCATATGTTTATAGATAGTAGAGTTGGCAAATGTATTATCATGGCGTCGTTTTGACAAAACCTACAAGGATTTGAAGAGGAAGATTGATATGGCTATACGTTTATCTGAACTCTACAAACCTTACTTGCTTTTCCATGGAAGGTATACACCAATCTTTATTTTTTTCTTTAAAATTTCTCAATTATTTTCTCCATTTCAGTACATGTGACACACTTATTTTTAATTTTTAATTTATCTAAAAGAAATAATACGATTTTGTACTTGAAAAAGTTTGACTTTATATATATTTTTTAATTATTTGATCTAAATGAGAAAATTTTAAAGTCACACAAATATTATGGTACATGTGATTACAAATTCAAAAGTTTTATAGCAAAGCCAATGCTATGCAATTGTTTAAGACTAGGAGTGAGAAAACTAATGCGTGAAGCTTAAGTTTGAGTTGATTAATAACTCGTTCATTTATTAACTGAGTCTATCTTATCCTGTTCGATTAAGCCCATTTAAAAGTTAGTTTTGTTTGATCTAAATGTATACCACCTATTGAACTATGAAAAAATTTGTCAAAATTTTGGTAAAATTGATCAAGGTGGATTATCACTCAATATTTAGCCCATCTTGACCTAATACATATTAGCCCAAACGATATTTCAGCAGATCAAGACTTATTTATTATTTATTAACTCAATCAATTTTAATCTGTNTTGAAGAGGAAGATTGATATGGCTATACGTTTATCTGAACTCTACAAACCTTACTTGCTTTTTCATGGAAGGTATACGTCAATCTTTATTTTTTTCTTTAAATTTCTCAATTATTTTCTCCGTTTCAGTACATGTTACACATTTATTTTTAATTTATTTAAAAGAAATAATACAATTTTGTACTTGAAAAAGTTTGACTTTATATATATTTTCTATTATTTGATATAAATGAGAAAATTTTAAAGTCACACAAATATTATGGTATATGTGATTACAAATCCAAAAGTTTTATAGCAAAGCGCAAATGCTATGCAATGTTTAAGACTAGGAGTGAGAAAACTACCGCGTGAAAATATAATAAGGTCATGCTTAAGTTTGAGTTGATTAATAACTTGTTCATTTATTAACTGAGTCTATCTTATCCTGTTCGATTAAGCTCATTTAAAAGTTGGATTTGTTTGATCTAAATGTATACCACACATATTGAACCATGAAAAAATTGATTATTTAGCCCATCTTGACCTAATACATATTAGCCCAAACGACATTTCAGCGGATCAAGACCTATTTATTATTTATTTATTAACTCAATCAATTTTAATCTGTCTAAACTTAACCTACTCCCCTCTCCCCCCCNCCCCCCCCCCCCCGATACTCTTATTTAAGTTATAAATTTCAAAAATTATACTTACTTCTAAACTTTTTTTTATTAGCTTTGATGATGCTAATACTAAGAGATTGAGAATGACAATGAAAGAACACAAGATGGATGGTGTGCTCAACTTTGATCCAAGTTGCATCAAATGGGAAGATTATTTCATGAACACTCACCTTCCTGGAGCTGTCAAGCACATTTTCTAGGAATTATATATTAATTAATTAATTAATTGATTCTTCTTCATCATATTATATAAGAATGATGTATTGTTTGCAATAAAAAATTGTTTTACAAAAAGTAGTGTTGTTTTCCTTCCTTTTTTTTTTTTTTTTATGTATAAAGATGAATTAATTCGTTTATTTTTTCTATTTATTTTTCTCCTACTTTTTATTTATCTCTTTTTTCCTCTTTTATTGGTTATTTTTCCTTTTAATAGCAGATATATCCTTCGTTACTAATATTCATGAACGATACTTTCAAATACTTTTAGAATTTATTTAGATCTTTTCCGTTGAAAAAAAAAAAGACGAGGTTCAATTTTTTCATTTGGAGAGAGATGGAGTTAGTTTGGTTTTCGGGTTGTTAGGTCCAATATGCATGTATATTAATGGGCCAACCACTTATTGGGATAAGGAATTAATCTAGGGCTCTAAAAGGTTTGGACCACTCTTTCTCTTCATTTGGGCCAACTTATTCATAAATATAAAATATTTATCCGTATCGAGTGTTTGACACTTATGCCCTTATTCTATAATATTATTATTATTCAGTAATTTTGATTCAAACTTTTTGTATGTATCACATATATAAATGCAAATAATAGATCTCGTTTCCTCTTTGAAGCTAGCCCATGGCCTGATTCCTATTTTCCTATTAGTTTTTTTTCCCATTTGAAGTTGCATTCTTAGTTTAATTNTCTTTTATTGGTTAATTTTATTTTTCCTTTTAATAGCAGATATATCCTTTGTTACTAATATTCATGAACGATACTTTCGAATACTTTTAGAATTTATTTAGATCTTTTCCGTTGAAAAAAAATGACGAGGTTCAATTTTTCATTTGGAGAGAGATGGATCACTTATTGGGCTAAGGAATTATTCTAGGGCTCTAAATGGTTTGGACCACTCTCTCTTCATTTGGGCCGACTTATTCATAAATATTCATCTGTATCGAGTGTTTGACACTTATGCCCTTATTCTATAATATTATTATTATTCAGTAATTTTGATTCAAACTTTTTGTATGTATCACATATATAAATGCAAATAATAGATCTCGTTTCCTCTTTGAAGCTAGCCCATGGCCTGATTCCTATTTTCCTATTAGTTTTTTTTCCCATTTGAAGTTGCATTCTTAGTTTAATTTCAACTCTCACATGTGTTTCATGGAAAATGTTTTTTTAAAAAAAAATAAAATAAGTGGACTTTAATGATGTTATGAGTGTTCAAATACCAAATAAAGGGTAACATAGTTAAAACCTCTCTTAATTAATGATTCATTATGTTAGTGACATGTAAGAAGAATAATGGCAGATAATTTGAGACGGGGAGCATGTATATATATGAATGAAAATGTAAGTTGAAGCTTTCTCCGTTAATCTTTACTTGTCTTCTATATTAGAAATATATGTTCATTTTTACTCGTTCAATTTTAAAAATCAATATATAATTTATCACTTAATTTTTAATTTATCCTTATTATTAACTAAATAATAGTCATTTTCTCAATACATTTTTAAGATATTGAATTTATTATATTTAATAATTTAAAGGGTGATATATATAGTATAATTTATTATTTTATTTATTGTTCGATCCTTAAAATAAAGATTAGATTGTGAAAATAAAATAAAATTATTTTTCCTATAATATAGAGGGAAAAAAATTAATGAGAGCTGTCGGCAAGAAAGTTGAATATTAGAACATAAAATTAAACAAGCCAAATATGAACTAAATTGACCACACATAAATGTTGTTAAATGGCGGGTTGCCTAAAATTGATCCAAAATTGATGGATTTTACCATACATGCTCTTTGCTGAAATATTTTTGTTGTTTTTAATTTATACGATTCAACTGCAATTTTTATCAATTTTTTTTCGTAGCGAGATTTATAAGTATTTTTAGTGATCTTTTTAATATATTATGTTACTATTATTTGTTATTATAATTGGTTGAGGCAGATGGTAATTAGTTATCTATTATAATCCAATGTGATTGTAATGACTCATTTAGTCGTTTTGAGTACTAGAGCTTTTTATTGCATAAAAGACTCTTTCAATAGATTCTAAATGAATGTTTTGGACTATTCGTAACTATATTATTAAATTAAAGAATTGAAAGGTGCAAAGTTGATTGGTCAAATTGGGGGTAAGATAAAACATATAATGTTTGAAAGGTTAGGTTGCTGTAATAATAATTATATATGGGTGTACTTGGATAATGAATTAGAAGGACGATATGACAACTTCTGTATATTAAAATGGTGGGGATAAATTATTGTGGGTTTGTCTGGGTAATGACAGTAACATAATTGAGGAATAATTATGGCATAGTACTGGTCAAGAATTGAAAGTTAATGATTATACTATGTCGTGTAGGAAATTGTTACGTAGTTGAGAAGAATGGAGATATACTACAGTGATTAGATAAATATTGGTTGGTTGTTTTTGTTAGTGTTGATGTATTAAAAATTGTATGGAAAGCGTGGTTAGTCATTAATGTGGCATTATTGTACGACTTCTTAATGACCAATTAATGAATGATTGACAATTGAGTTAGTTATTACCATCATATAGTAATAGTGAAGTTGGCAACATACTCCAGTGAAGTGTAGTTTACACAATTGATCGAATAGGTCAAGTTATTACTTATGGCATAGGTGTTAAGAGTTAGCATGGTTCTTGTCACTGGTTCATCACCAGTTAGCTTCCATTTTTAATTAATATTATTTTATTATCATAATATAAGGTAAGTTGTAATATATTGAGATAGGTTATTAAATATTATATTATTCGAATATCGTTAAAGTTATGCCAATTGGAGGAATTAAGACTTACCTTTAGGTTTGAACTTTAGGAAATTGATTATAGAATTAGGTGAGTTTTTGGGTCTAAGCTTAGACATAGAATAATATAAATGTTTGTACCTTCATTAACTTACAAATTATGCATATATACTTGATAGATTGGAAAGGTTCGGAGGCATTGAGGAAAGGAAAAGCATTGGAGAAGTAGCTTGCTTGACTTCGGTTCTTCGGTGGAGGTAGGTTATGGTTTATTCTATTTGATAGATAGACTCTTAATAGTGATTGATATGCATTGAATGATATTTTGAAGTTCTCTATGTACTTGATTGTGTGATTGTGTAACTTGGTTGTGTGGTTTGTGATTGGTCTGAAATCCTGAGACCGTGGAATTTATAATCTTGAACCCTCTCTATCGAAGTGATGCCTTGAATAAAGAAGGCTTGATGAAATATTGTTAATGAATTGAAAAGTGGTGATAATAAATGATAAATTAATGATATTATTGGATCAGAGTGTCACGTTCCGACACGATATAATTGGATCGGAGTATCACGTTCCGACATGATAACATTAAAGGAAAAAGATATTGAATTAACTTAATGTACTTAATCTCAAAGAACTAAATCCCAAATTAGTTTGGTTTGGAGGCATGAGTCCTCATGTGTGATCTTGATATTGTTGACTAATTACATACTTACTTTAGTGTTGTTGACACTGATTCATGTGTTTGTTGCTTGCCACCTGCTAAGTGTCATAGTTGATTTTATACTATTATTCATTACATATTAGTTTCTATTTTGGGTTGGCCGATGATATCTACTCAGTACATGTTGCCCTGTACTGAGCCCTACTTGTGTTTTTATTTGTTTTCTTTTTGTGGAGTGCAGCGAGTGTATCAGTGACTTCGACTCGCCCTCAGCTCTAGCAAGTCTCCAGCACATCATGTTCCAGGGTGAGCTATTCATTCCAGCTCGTGTTGGATTCTCTTGGTCATGGCATGATGTTCTTAGTTTTCGGACATAGACTATTTTATTCTTTTATTTTGGTGTCTTTAATACTCTTAGACTTAGTATTTGAAGACTAGATATCCTTGATGTGATGACTTTCAGATTTTGGGGATAATAAGTGTTAGACTTTAGAGGTTTATTTGATTGATTACTTTAATAAGTTTTGAGCTTCCGCATTATTGTTGTTGTTGTTATTCGTAGTTGAATTATTGATATATGTTTGGGTTTGGATTCCTTGGTTCGCCCACTTAGGAGGTTAGGTGTGGGTGCAATGTAATGACTCATTTTGGGTCGTGACATAGACCGATAAATTATATACATATATTTTATTATTATGCATGCATGATATATTATTTTAATAAATAATTTTAATATCTTATATATATTTTCATCAAAATCATTTTTAATTTATTTATGAAAGTAAAAACGTGCATGACGAGAACATTTATCTTATTGGTTTTATGTATATGAATGTCTATGACAATTCTTGGAGGGACTAGGAATGTCATTGTCTCTTCTTTCTAGGCCAAAATGGTGAATTTTGAAATTTTATTTACTGTAAATTAAGTGATAGGAAGTTCTGTAATGTTAGTTGTACTAGCTATTTCTCGTTTTGTATGAATTGTTGTCTTTTTTTCCTCTTTTGAATGAACCATTTTTTAATTTTCGTGTATGCTTAATAATCGAATAACGAAACCAAACCAAACCGTAACAACCAAATCGATAAATGGATATTATATTTGATTTGGTTTGGTTTGATTTTGATAATTTAAAAACTGATTAAATTTGTTTGTTTTTATTTTGACCAATAACCGATTCAAATCGACCCATGAAAATACCCCTAAACTTTGCGTAAATTATTAATTTTGTCCCCGAACTATTGTCAGTCTTAAAAAAAAACTCTCTACTTGTAATGATCCGAACCGTTGTTATTTAAGAAAGGGAAAACGTCGGGGAAATGCTGGTGCCACTGTCCCGCCAGAGCAGTGATGAGTCCATAATTTGGACTCTTTTAGGGCTTTATTTTGATAGATTTAGTGTCCTCAAATGCATATTTTGTCTTAATAACTGATGTAAATCCTTGAGTTTCAGGTATTTGGAGTTAGAGACAAAGCATGGACACTATGGAGCAAAAAGAAACAAGGCAGCTGAAAGAACGAAGAAAACAAGGCCAGAGGATCGCCTAAGCCATTGGGCGAGTCACCAAATGGCCTTGGTCTCGCCCAATATTTCAGTGTGCCAAGCCCTGAAGGACAAAATCAAATAGGCGATAGAAAAGAGCAGTCGGCAAGTCGCCGAACGGGTCTGCGAGTCAGTGTCATATCGGCCAAAGTTACAAAACTTGAAGTTGCTGAAGGACAATGCAGAAAGGCGATAAACCAGACCAAAGGGCGGATCACCGAGTGGATCGGCGATTCAGACTAACTGCGCCGAGTGATCCTTCACAGCATAATTTTTGACAACTATAAATACCTGTTTGAATTTTTAGTTTAGTATCAAGTTTTACATTTTAGAAATGAGTTGTGAGTTGTGAGAATTACTCAGTTTTTAGAACTCAGTTTTTGGAGACGATTTTCTTTAGCTTTGAAGAGTCGAAGATTTTCATTTCCGAAGCAATTGGAAGTGGGTATTGAAGATTCTTCATCCTTGACGTGTGTACAGACAATATTTATCGTACCCATTTGATGGAAACACTTTTCGGTATCGATTTCTTTCTATTTACTATGTTTAGCTAAAACCCTAATTCTTAGAGTGTGATTTTGTGAATATGGGTTAAATTTACTGTTGGGTATTACTTATTGATTGTTTATTCGCTGTTTAGAGGTGATTTGATTCAGTAGTTGTGTTTGAATTAAATGGGGTTTAGTTGCAAATACAACTTTATCTTCGTATTTTTGACTTGCTCGAGAGAGAAGTTTTAAAGCCAAAACTACTGAATCGATAGTTTGTGGTTATTGGGTTGTCGTGGGTTCAGCTCGGGAGAGTGAATCCTAAACTCTCTCCCGCACATTCAGCTCGAGAGAGTGAATGGACTAAGGCAAATGTTGTGCTTCATTGCCGCTTATCGGTGTTCGAGAGAAACCAGGTTGTCGTGGGTTCAGCTCGGGAGAGCGAATCCTAAACTCTCTCCCACACATTCAGCTCGAGAGAGTGAATGGACTAAGGCAAATGTCATGCTTCATTGCCGCTTATCGGTGTTCGAGAGAAACCAATTTGATTCAAGGTAAATTGTTCGAGAGAAAATTTGCCCCCACTAAAGTCTAGCCTAGTTACCATTTTGCAGCGAGTTACAATCAATAACATTTACCCGGTTGTATATTTTAGCCCATATTCCTATCACATCCCAAGAATTCCGTCTCCATATTTGCATTTTCGTTTTAGTTGTCATTTTAGTTGATAATTTCTTACAAAACCCCATTTGATAGTTGACACTTGTGTCACCCCTTAATTTATCATGTTTTTCTTCGTAAATGTCTATAGCTATGATTAACTTCAACACCTTTTTGCTTTTCTATTGATTCTCAACTTCAAACTGCTCCCTAGGGACTCGACCCCAACTCACTAGTCTTAGTATTGGGTTAAGCGCCTAGATACGTCAAGTCCAAAATGGCGCCGTTGCCGGAGAGTGGTGCTAATTGAGAATTTTTAGTTCAGTTGAAATTTGTTCTTGTTAGTTATAGTGACACTCACTTAATTTTTAGTTGCCTAAAATTGATCCAAAATTGATGGATTGTATCATACATGCTCTTTGCTGAAATATTTTTGTTGTTTTTAATTTATACGATTAGACTGCAATTTTTATCAAAAAATTTTCGTAGTGAGATTTATAAGTATTTTTAGTGATTTTTGTTTTATATTATGTTACTATTATTTGTTATTATAGTTGGTTGAGGCGGATGGTAATGAGTTATCTATTATGGTCCAATGTGATTAATTGAATATAGTGATAGTTTGAGATTTTATAGCACATACATGTAAATTGGGGTGTGAACTATTGAGATTAAATTGAAAAATTAAATGAAATTGAATTGACTTTTAATTTGGATTGATTTTGGATTAAGAATTTAGTTTGTAGTTTGATTTATTAGTTTGGTTTCGGAATTAGAAAATAAAAAAATATATTTATATATATATTATTAATTATATAAAATTTAGGTTTAGAATTAAGTTGGAGTTCACCACTTTGGTTCCTTTTTACTTATTATCTTTCATTATGATTTAGTTTATATTTTAGGTTTGGACATCTATAATTGATATACTTTTAAGTGTGTTTTAAGTTTTACTTGCGATTTAAATTAGAAAGTATATTTAAGAGATTCAATATTATTACTTCTCATTGTATATTTTCTTTTTCAAATTACAAATATAACTTTAATTATGTTATTAATTATTGACATAGCCAAATTGAAAAAAAATAAATATATATTTCGATTCAGATTGTGCTACACTTTTTCAAAATCAAAAATTGAAAAATCCAAACTGAATAAGACAAAATCAAACTAAAAAAACAAATGCATACCCCTACGCGTAGATATAATAATCATCCTCTAAATACAATTAAACAAAAATAAAAAAAAATAAAAAAAATATATATATATACGTATGAATACATTTATTAAGCATGCAAATACACTTATTAATAACACGTAATACAATATATTTTACTATTATTATGGCAGATATTATGTATTCCATTATAGGGTATTATTACATGCACGAATACAATTATTCCGCTTTGTTTTGAAATTATAATATTACTACATTTGCATAAACAAAATTTCGCTAAATTTTCTAATTAAAGAAAAAACTATAACTATATACGAAATTTCTCTTATTTTTTTGTTTTCTTCTTTAATAAAGCTTAATGGACCAAAAATTGATAAGAAATTAAATTAAATGGGACACACAACTTTAAAAACTCACATGATTTTACCTACACAAATAAATAATTGGACCTCCTGACACATGGGCATGTTACCTTTTTTATTTTTTTATTTTTCGTTCAGTGTTCGATGTCCATATTAAAATCCAATTAAATATGAATTTGTATAGAAAAATTTTATATTAAGGGGTAAAGTGCTCCCTAACAAAGGTGACTCTCTATCAAAGAAAACTCAAACCAATCTCCCAAAACCTCTAATTAAGAATAAAAGAGTATTTACCACTCTACTACTGTCCTCGTCGGTGACACACGGGCTTGTTACAAGACAAAATGGAGTGGGTCAAAATCTAAATATGACCAAACTTTTGGCTAAATTAATACTATTGGTTATCAACTTTCTATCCAACTTTTAGGCGGTGTATCAAGGTCCACGCTTATATTTTGTTTTCATATTAGATAATGTTCGATATCTGTATTGAGATATAATTAAATGGAAATTATGTTTTAAAAAAATCATATTGAGAATAGGTGTTTGATATCTATATTAGGATATAATCAAATTTAATTTGTGTAAAAATACATTTATATTGAAGGACACTCTTAGATATAGAATACAATTTTGTACTTAGAGGAGGTGATTGGTTTGATTCTATGACTATATATATTATTTATGATTTAAGTTTACTATTCGAGCAATCTCTTTTTGTTAAAAATAAAATTTATGTCTAGCGAGACATAAACTCTTTAAAAATACGAAGTATTACATATATTCTTTATAATGCAAACATATAAACTTATATGCCCAAAAAAACAAGTTATTTATGTTTGCTATATGAGTTACCAAAATCATACCAAACAGGATCAATCAATATATCTTGTGTTCACAAATAAATTCTACTAATTGACCAAAAAAATAAATGTTTTCCACATGACCAACAAATACAGGGAATCTCTACCAATTTAAGATAATCTTATTCAAATGAGTTTTATGCATGTACGGTGTCAAATAATTCATATCAATAGGTCATTTATACGGATAAAATCTTACCGCAAGATTTATTTTTTGGGTCCACTAAAAATCCATATATGGCACGTTTAACCCCTTGAAGGGCTTGACTCTTGTGGGATGGGATGTGCTCAGCCGCCTCCAACTGTTTCTGTAGGTCAGACAACTTCCTTAAGTCAGCAGACATCATATTGATCTCTCTACTGCTCCCGCAAACAGTAATGTGTCGATTCCCATTGATCGGTTAAATCATGATTTGAACTTTATGAATTCTGATTAAATTTCAAAATGATAATATAAGGGAATTAGTAATTGAATCCTATAAATTGTATTTTGCACATATTTTATTATAAATACAAAATTTGAACATTGATTCGACGAAACCGCTTGCATCAACTTCTAGTTTAAAAAAAGATGGTAACAAATAATCTACTCCCTCTGTTCCTAATTACCAGTCCACTTTTCCTTTTATAGTTGTCCCTAATTATTTGTCCATTTTGACAAATTAAGAGAGGACAATTTTTTTTACCTATTATACCCTCAATTAAATGACTAATCACTTTTAAAAATGCAGAACTTTTCATCCACTTTATAATTAATAGGGGTAAAATGGTAAAACTCACTATGTCATTAATTGATTTCTTAATAGGTGTGACAATTCAAAAGTGGACAAGTAATTAGGGACAGAGGGAGTATCTTATTTTTAAAAATGTAAATCTCACAATTTTAGAAGATTTACCTGTAGTTATTTTTTGAATAATCAGATAGCATAAAATTATAATTACATTGACGATATATATATAACTTAAACTCCCTTCTTGAATTTTAATTAATGAAAAAATATAAAATACCAAAAACTAAAGAATGAGAGGTTTGGATGTCATACAAAGTATGTATGGAACTCTTTAGATCAAGATCTTTGATTGGAGAATGATATCACAAAATCAATTAGTGTTCTTTTTCTTGTAATTAAGGTCATAAATGTTACTTTTTAATAAGAGTTTAAGTGTTTGCTTCCGCTTTATCCTTTTATTTCCCTTGACTTAAGGTAAATTAATGACCTAAATATTAGGTGAAGAGTTGAAATCAAACTATGTTAATTGTTGAATAATGTGAACCTTCTTTCAATCATTTATTTTTTGCCTATATATACACTGGGAGATGAGTCCATGAGTTTTATAAATCAAATACTCTCATTTTCAATATATCTCTTTTTGTTTATAAGTTTACACGAGATTAATTAGATATTAATCATCTCATAAATAAGTGTTTTTACCCCTTAATTTTTCATTATCCTCATGGAACCTTTTCTAGAAGGCAAGACTATTTTCATTACTGGTGCCACCGGATTTCTTGCAAAGAGTACACTCTCTCTCTAGCTCGCCTCTCCTCTCTCTCTCTCTCTATATATATATAATATTGTCAAACTATTGAAATCAACTTATTTTGAGAAATTTACTTCTTATCAAAAGTGCTTATTAGAAAAGTGTTTTGAAAGATTCATAGTTTATTTTTGACTAAATGATTTGAAAAATGTTTTTGTTAGTAATTTGGGTTTGATCAATATTTTTTAAGAACATTTTTTAGTGTCAAATTACTAGAATAAAGTTAATTCTAATTTTAATTTGATAAATATGAATTTTTGATATGGTAATATTGTCCTAAAAAAATAATCAAAAGTACTTATTTTTGCAAAATTAGATTCTACTGTTTTGACCCTCTGTTAAAAAAGTTGAAAAAACAACAATTTATGTTGCTAATTAAAATCACTTATAACTTCACAAAAATCTTCATTCTCTAAAATAAGTGTTCTTTAAAAAAAAATTAAAAAAAACCTCGAACTCTCAGGAGCTTAACCCAAACACACTATAAGTTAGCTGCGATGATGACGTAATTAAGAATATTTATATAATCAGATCATTTATTAGATAATTATATGTTAATCTTTTGATTGACATTAGTTACTTGTCTGATTTAAAATAATAACTATCATCTATTATAAATTTTAAAAGATGTGTTGAGAGTGTAAATGAATTTAAATTGTCTATGTATATAAATTAAATTCACCAAATATAAATATTCTTAATTATATATATATATCCTAATGTAATTTGTTTTGGTAATATGTAGTTCTCGTAGAGAAGATACTTCGAATTCAACCAAATGTAAGAAAATTATTCCTTTTAGTAAGAGCTTCAGACACAAAATCTGCCAAAAAACGTTTTAATGATGAGGTAAAGCATGCATACTATTTATTTGATTTAATTATTCAATACATTGCTTAGTTTATTTGAGTGTTTTGTGTTTTCATTTGACATCTGATACTTATTTTTAGAGCTTGATCAGTCCAAATTTGTAGAGAAAAAAATCAATTTTAAGACTAAAACCTCCTCTTGATCTAGAGGTGGCTATTAGGAAGACTAAAGAAGCATCACTGGTGATTAAATCTAAATATAAATCTATGCCTTTGTGCGTACAATTCTCTTTTATTCAATAAGTATGTAGATTTGTTTGGGGGTTTGGGGGACAGGTCCAATGACGAATCTAGAATTTTAAGGTTCTATTCGAATTTGAGCTCAACTAAAAAACCCATCCAAAAGCCAACGAACCAATTAGATCATTTGTTCTTTAGGTGAAGTGTTCGAGCACCTGGTGGACTCTATATGGCCCCTTGGGGAGACATACAAATTTCATAAGAAAAGAAGATAAGATAAAGAAGAAATTGATAGGGGGTGGAGAGAGAGCAATAATACTATTAAGGAATATTTTATACAAAAACATTCTTCATATTTTGTTATTATAATCGATGTCTCTGATTTTTATTCAAACCCTATTTTTTATTATATTAAAAAAAATAATTTGTTTTTTGAAAAAAAGAAAAAGCTCATTACTATGTGGGGTTTAAACCTAAAATCCAACCTGTCAATTAACGTACGTCCAAAAACTAAACACATGGAGATGAGGGACATAATGCCTTAATTATATTAATTTTCTTAATCAGAAAATGAAAAGACCCCTACTTATCGATATTAAACATATAGAATTACACTGTACATAAAATGTTTTATTATTTTTTTAATGTAAATAAATAGATGTTGAATCCTACTAACTTCTTTGTGCGTCTTATTTCTTTAAATCTTGATGGAATATTTTGTGAGTTTTCACACAGGTTATGCAGACTGAATTGTTTAGTGTTCTAAGAGAAAAAATAGGTGCAAATAACCTAAATTCTCTTATAAAAGAGAAAGTATTTCCAATTGTTGGTGACATTTCGTTAGAGGATTTTGGAATTGAAAATTCAGAGATGTTTAAAGAAATTGACATAATTATAAACTCAGCAGCAACTACTAGATTTGATGAGAGGTATATTTTCATATGATTAATGTATTTAATTTTAATTCAAACCATTAATTAATTGGTTTATTTCACTATGTTATTAACTATTTTTTCCCCTTGTAGATATGATATTGCAATGAATATTAATGTTCTAGGTGCCTTCAATGTCCTCAAGTTTGCTAAAAAATGTTCAAATGTGAAAATTCTTGTCCATGTATCCACTGGTTAGTTTTTAAATCTTACAAACTTCTTTTTAATAATTTACAACAAGTTCTAAGAGTATTTTGATTATGTATCTTACAAATTTTATATTCAATCAAATATCATCATATAAATGTTGTCTGTCACATGCAATGTAGCATATGTTTGTGGGGAAGGTGAAGGAGTAATACCAGAAAAATCATTTGTTTTGGGAGAAACACTCAACAAAAACACAAAATTAGAGATTGATGTGGAGAGGAAAGTGATAGAGGAAAAACTCAAAGAACTTGAAGATCAAAACTTGACTACAAAGGAAGTGACAATAGCCATGAGAGATCTAGGCATTCAAAGGTTGGATGATTTAACTTATGGAGTAATATAAATAAATATTACGCTATCAGTATATTTTAACATGTTATATGTATGTCTTATGTTTGATGTTTTAGGGCAAATTTGCATGGGTGGCCAAACACATATTCCTTCACAAAGGCAATGGGAGAAATGCTTTTAGGACACTATAAGGAAGATCTACGACTTGTTATAATACGTCCAACGATTATTACTAGCACTTATAAAGAGCCATTTCCGGGATGGATTGAAGGAGTGAAGTAAGTAAATCACCAGAATTCATAAATTCAAAATTCTGAAATACACATTATTAAAATAAAGTACAACATTTATGTATACAATTTTGCAATTGCAGAACAGTGGATTCATTTATTTTAGGATATGGTAAAGGAGTACTGAATTTTTGCTTTGGTGACCCAAATACAATACTTGACATGGTATCTCCTCTCTTCATTTCAATTTATTTATATATATGCGTGTGTGAAGTTATATATCTTCCTATTTTTCAACTTCTTCAATTACAGATTCCAGGTGATATGGTGGTGAACTCAATACTTGCCTCAATTATAACACATATTGGAAATGATCAACATTATCCTTCTCAAGAATTAATATATCATATAAGTTCTTCGAAAATAAATCCCATAAAATCTTTAGATATTCAATCGTTTTTATTTCATTACTTCACAAAAAATCCATGGATGAACAAAAATGGAAACATCATCAAAGTGGGGAAGGCTACACTATTTAGTAGCATGGATAGCTTTCAAAAACACATTTCAACCTATTATTGGCCATTATTAAAGGTTTATTTTTTTTAGCATAGTAATATTTTTCATCTTGATACAAATAAGATTTGTTGTGAAATTTGTTTTATGCAAATCTCATATCGAAATGAGATAAAAAAGTTAGAGGTCATAAAAAAGTGAATTCACTATAAATAGCACTCATGAGACACTTCCAACGCTGCACTATTCTTTTTTGAAAAGTATCTAAGTCAAAATAGACAATACTTTAATAGTCGAGCTAGGGGCATAATAAGCAAATGCATATATAAATAATGTCCATCGAACTACTCTTTCGATCCTGCCTTTAAAAAAAACGCCAATGACCTAGAGTTTCACTTGCGCAATTTGAAATTTTAGGACAATGACTATTTGTCAATATAATTATTAAAGCTAAAAAATGATTATTTCATAAAGTTGACCAATATGTATGAGTTTATAGTTAATAATTAATTAATGGAGTTATTATTTACAATGATACTAATTGTGCTTAATTAATTTCATATGTTTGTAGATAGTAGAGCTGGCAAATGTATTATTATGGCATCGTTTTGACAAAACCTATAAGGATTTGAAAAGGAAGATTGATATGGCTATACGTTTATCTGAACTATACAAACCTTACTTGCTTTTCCATGGAAGGTATGTCAATCTTTATTTTTATTTTTTAAAATACCTTTTATTTTCTTTGTTTTAGTATATGTGACACACTTACTTTTATTTTTTAATTTGTTTAAAAGAAATGATATGATTTTATACTTGGAAACATTACTTTTTTTATTTGATCTGAATGAGAAACTTTCATAATTACACAAATATTATGGTATATGTTTAGTGTTCCATATGTTTAAGGTCATGAATTTCAAAAAAAATTATAGCAATGCAAATGAGATGCAATGTTTAAGACTAGGAGTGAAAAAACTAAGGAAAATTTACGAAAATTCCACTAGTTTAGGAGTTAATTACTTAAATACTATCTAGTTTGCAATATTACGGATCTTACCAGATTTTGGTGCATCCAGATACTTCCAGATACATGAATCTTTGGATACATGATGTCAAAATTAGGTGTAATTTATTCTACACACATCATATTCAAGTGGATTTGCAAGTATCTAGATACATAACAAATCTCCCTTGCTTCCCTCTTATCCCAAACGCCACTCTCCTTTAGTATCTGGTATCTCAGATAATGCGAATTACACCAGTTACATACATATAATGTATCTAGTATGATTTATATGTATCTGGGATACATGACTATCTTACTCGCCCCCTTTCCATCTCGCCCACCTCTCCCTATTTAAGCATATCTAATAGCAAAAATCAATGTATCTAAGTGTATCTTTCTCAATATATAACAATAAACTCTTAATTAATAGTACGATACACAACTATTTGAAAATATAAGTAGAATTATAAAATATTTCTATTATATAGAAGAGTGAAGACGACCAGGACGACCAAGGGTACCTTTGTCAATTTAATAAAATTTCAAGCTTAACTTAATTGTACATTTTGCATTGAGAGTATTGAACATTCCAAAAAAACCAGCCAAAAGTTATGTAATTCCCACTTTATCCACCATTAAGTTGTTGGTTTCCATTGTCACACGTGTACAATACATTGGGAGGAGTAAAAGAAATTAATGCAAAGTTAAAACATGGACCCCATTTTTGACTCACTTCAAAAGTCTATGCATTCAAGACCACACATTTTTTTTTTAAAAAAATAATAATTAATTTGAGTACATATTTATTTTTGAATGTACTTACTACTTTTAATGAGATTTTTCATATTCAAAATTTAAATTCGAGGCCTTTTAATCATTTTCTTTCTTAATCTGGTTCGGTCATGAAAATATAGTTTTTATTTTATTAAAACAATGTATAATTAAAGTCGTGTTTGGTTAAATTTTATATAAAAATATAAATATATTTTTCTAAAATGCATAATACATAAATATGTCATTTAATTTGGTTTCATTTGACATCAGTGTCCTCCAATTTTGGATGTGCATAGTAGACACAAAAATTTGTATAGGAATGAACAAGTAGACACATGTGTCCTACTTGACGTCCTACGCGGCGATATAATTCATGTCTTATGCGACATTCTATGTGGCGTCTTACGTGAATTATGTCTCGTAGGACACGTTTGTCTACTTGTTCAACTTTATATTTCTATATATTTTTCTATTCTATTCTATTCTATTATATAGAAGCGTGAAGACGACCAGGACGACCAGGGGCACTTTTGTCATTTTACCAAAATTATCAGCTTAAAACAATTGTACTTTCTGCTGCAAAATTATTGAATTTCCCAGATTACCCAGCCAAGTTGTTATTATTATGATGGCCACGTGTACTTTCTATCATGAAAAACATAAAAATATCATAAGTAGCCGTACTATCTAAAAATGGTGGGACCCATTTATTAAATCAATTTATATTTGATTAACACCTTTACTTTTTGCACTAAAATAAATATAAAAAGAAACAAACATGATTTAAAATGTATTAAAAAATATTTACATAAAAATAAAAATTAATAAATAAAATGGATAGATAAATTAAATGAAATTAAAGTAAACTAAGAAACTAACTAAATTTTAAATAAATAGTTTTAAAATTTTGCGAATCAAATATTAAAGAGAAATAATAAGTATTTTTCGTGTTCAATTTACGTACATTAATGATAAGAATATTTTGATAATAGAATATTTTAAATTTTAAGATTAATCAGATTGTTTACTTTATTTACTTAATATTGCTATTCTTTTGTTTGAAATAGGAAGTTAAGAATCGGAACACATGAAAAATCAATACATTAATTAGAGAAGTAAAATAAATTTAAGTAGATTAATATTTAGAAAGAGATGACAAAAATAGCAAATGATTAATAGTAATTTTAAAAATTATGAATAAATTTTGGAATAAGATAAAATATCTGGATAAGGAAATCAATACGAAATGTAATAATCTATGTATTAAAATATCATGCTAATTTAACATTTAATTCTAAATAGATTTTTTTAAAACTGAGAAAATGCATTTATGTTTTCAGATTGTTTGAAATTTTTTCACTAAACTGATAAAAATAACAAAAATACTTGTTCCTATAAGTTATTGTGCATGAAAAAAGAGAACCAAAAACACATTTGTATCATGCTAAAAAAATTATGTTCATTAAGACAAATTATGCATATATAGAACTTCTTGTAATAGTGAAACATGCTTCTTAGTTCTAATTTTTATGTATGAGTGACAAATAAAAAATATTAATCTCTCTGTTTCAATATGTTTGTTCTATATTGACTTGGCATGAAGTTTAAGAAATTAAGAAAGATTTTTGAATCTTGTGATTTTAAATTTTAAATATGTGAAATATAGTAAATGATAATACATAATAATTCATGATTTTTATATAAGATATAATCCAATCTAACAGACAAATTAACTCTGAATCCTACTAAATTTGTGTCTTATAGTAATATAAATAAATAAATTGAATATTATACTTCAGAGTTTTACAACTTAAAAAATGAATCTACCCATCGCTAATATCAATTATACTTTAAAATATTATTGGGTTAATTTAATTTAATATTTTTATTCAGTATTCGATATTTATATTGGAGTTGCCCATTCAGATATAGAGCTCTCTATTAAGAATTTTTTTCATATCCAAAACTCAAAATTAAGATATTTAATTAAGGAAGGAGAAACACCATTCAATGCACTATATTCTTTGATGGTTATTTTTTGATATTTTTTAATACTAAATTTTTTACTAGGATCAATATTAATTAATGTTGATCAGAATGCTATAGAAATACCTTTTAATATTTGTCAAATAATGATTAATTATTGATTATATTGAGCCCGTATCACGGGCCTTAAAAATCTAATAGTATGAATATATATCTAATAAGGTAATTTCTCCAAAAACTAATGAAAATATGATGAGGCCCAACATAGCATGCTTTAAGTTTGGGCTGATTAATAGCCCATCCATTTGTTAACTAAGTTTGTCTTGGCCTGCCCGATTCAACCCATCTAAAAGTTGAGTTTATTTAATTTAAATATATAGCCCAAATTGAATCATGAAAAACTATATAAAATATTTTTTTGGAAAGATTGATCAAGCCGGATTGTCACCCAATATTTAGCCCATGTTAACCTAATAAATATTGAGCAAATATTAGCCCAAATGACATTTTAGCAGGTCAAGACTTATTTATTTTTTATTAACTCAATCAATTTTAATTCGTTTAAACTCAACCTACTCACCCCTTTGACACTCTTATTTAAGTCATAAATTTCAAAAACTATACTTCTAATTTCTAAATTTATTTTTAATCAGCTTTGATGATGCTAATACTGAGAAATTGAGAATGGCAATGAAAGAACACAAGATGGATGATGTGCTCAACTTTGATCCAAGTTGCATTAATTGGGAAGATTATTTCATGAACACTCACCTTCCTGGTGCTGTTAATCACATTTTCTAGGGATTAATTATATATTCAAGATCATGTATTAATTAATTAATTCTTCTTCAGCATATTATATAAGAATGATATATTATTTGCAATAAAAAAATGTTCTAAAAAAGTATTGGTGTGGTTTATCTTTTGTTTTTTTAAATGTATAAAGATGAATTGTCCATCCTTCATGTAACTCGTGGGTCATTAATACTACGATTCCCATTTTTTTTTAAAAATAAATATTATTTCATATTTTTGAAAAAAAAATTATTGTTATGTTGATGAAAATTAAAACTATTGTTATATAGTGGTTAATTATCCTCTATATTAGAAATATATGTCAATTTAAAAATCAATAGATAATTTACCACTTAGTTTCTAATTTACCCTCTTGTTATTTACAAAGCAATAGTCATTTTCTCAATACATTTTTTAAGATATTGAATTTATTATATTTAATGGGTGATATAGAGCATGTTTGACAGTGCTGTTGGGAGCTCAGAAACACTTGTTTTGAGAAAAAAACACATTTAAAAAAATTTAGGTGTTTGGCAAACCTGTAAAACTATTTTTAAATGAAAACATAAGCTATTTTTCTGCTGTTGAGAAGAATCTAAAAATGTCTGCTTCTTAAGAAAAGTAGAAGCAGAAAATTATTTTTTCAAGACTAAAATATCCCTTCTATATATATACCAGTATATCTCGTACTAATTAATTAACATATATCATATATTTGGTTAAGTTTTAGTTGATAATTTTTTTATATAATAAATTTGATATTTTGTTTTAAGTTTATTATTATTTCATTTATTATTTTACCTATTATTTTGTAGAATTAGAAAAAAACTAATAACAACTTTTTTGCAAGATTAGAAAAAAAAAATAACAATTAAAGATTTCAGCCCTCCAAAAAAAATGTATAATATTGATTGAAAATTTATATATGAGCATTTTAATTTAATAAAAATAAAATTTTAATTTAATATTTTTGTAATTGATGTTTAAAATAGTTTCTCTCTATAAAATAATCTAAATATTAAAAGTAAATTAATACTTGCCATTTTTCATAATCTGACTCTTAAAAATAATTTTTAAAAAGATTTTAGTCAAACACAATTTGCATATGAAAAATACTTTTCAAATGAATTAACCAAATACAAATTGTTTTTTTTTCAAAACTATATTTTTGAAAAAATCTTTAAAAAAGTGCTTATAAAAATAAGTAATATGTAATAGCAATGCCAAATAGATTCATAGTATAATTTATTATTTTATTTATTGTTCGATCCTTAAAATAAATACAGACGGAGAAAATTAAAAAAAAAACATTGTTTTTTCCTATTATAAAGAGAGAAAAGCTTAATAAGAGGTGTCGGCAAGAAGTTGAATATTAGAACATAAAAATTAGCGAGCCAAATATGTACTAAATAGACCACACATAAATATGGTTAAAAAGGATTTGACTATGTCGGAAAATAGTGGGTTAATTTCAGGAGATCAATAAATTCATTGAATATAGCGATAGTTTGAGATTTTATAGCAAATGCATGTAGATAGAGATGTGAATTATTCAGATTAAATCAAAAAATTAAATCAAAATGAATCGACTTTTAATTTGGATTGATTTTAGATTAAGAATTTAGTTTGTAAGTTGATTTATTAGTTTGATTTTGGAATTAGAAAAATAAAAATAAAAAATAATTTTTATATAGATATATTATTAATTATATAAATTTAGAATTAAGTTGAAGTTCACCATTTTGGTGTCTTTTTAGTTATTGTCTTTCATGCTTTAGTTTAAACATCTATAATTGATTATTGATATACTTTTAAGTATTCTCTTTTAAGTTTTACTTGCGATTTATAGAAAGTATATTTAAGAGATTCAATATTATTACTTTTCTCTTTGTATATTTTCTTTTTCAAATTGCAACTATGACTTTAATTTGTTATTAATTATTGACATAACTGAACCGATAAAAATCCAAATCGAGAAAAGAAATCAAGTTTATTTCAATTCGAATTGTATTACACTTTTTCAAAATTGAAAAACCCAAATCGAATAATATAAAATCAAACCGAAAAATTGAATGCACAAGTCTACATATATATATATAGATATAATAATCATCCTCGTGAATACAAAATTTCTCCTTTTTTTGTTTTCTTTTTTAATAAAATTTAATGGACCAAAAATTGATTATAAATTAAGTTAAATAGGACACACAAAACTTTAAAAACTAACCACCTGATTTTACCTACACAGAGAAATAATTAGACCTCCTGAGAGAGTTTTTAGCCAAAATCATTCTTAAACTATACCCATAACTTAACTACATCCTTAAAGTGTTATTCTTAGCATAAAATGTCCTCCAAGTATTTAAAAGTGAACGATTTTCATCCTTATACCTGAATCTATCAGAAAATTAATAGATTCCACAAAAAATAAGTCATCCCTTCGTAATTATTATTCTTAGATACGTCAAAAATACTATCGTGAACTTTTTCGGTAATTGAGTTTAGCATTATGCAAAATCTTTTAATTTGACTTTTTTTTTCCATTTATTTTTCATGTAATTTGATATTAAAAATATTATTAGATGAATATGTTTCTTCTCAATTGAATATGCTAGAAGCGGCGTTTGTTGGAGACTTCTGCTTCTAATAATGTAGAATGAAATTCAAATGCGAAACATAATCGATATTTTGATCACTCCAATATCAGATTGGCCCAAAATTTATTGATCTAAATACAATTTGTCTTTGAAAAAGGTAAAGATAATTAAGTTTCAGCTTCTTTTCGTTACTAAATGAGAAAAAGAGCAGATCATGTATCCTCACACCTTCCAAACATTTTTTGTTTCAGTAAGCAATGGTGTCTAAGATTTTTAATATTTTTTTAGGAAGTTCTTATAGAAGAAGATGAAATTATGCAAGAAAACTTTTGTTGATATTCACGTGAACTGCTCATGTTTTTATAGGATCCTTTAGTTTTTTGATGATATCTAACAGAAGGATGAAAATTGTTCACTTTTAAATAATTGAAGGATGTTTTCTGCTAAGAATGATACTTTAAGAATGTTTTCTTTTAAAAAAAATAAAATTCCCTCTGGTGTTTGGTGTCCACATTAGAGTCCAATTAAATACGAATTTACGTCGAAAAAATTTAATATTAAGGGGTAAAATAATGCCTAACAAAGGCGATTTCGTATCGAAAGTGTCACGACCCGAGCCTACACCCTGGGCGGGACTGGCACTCGAAGACCATTGCTGGCCTCAAGCGAACCTTTGGTCTGGCTTACTAACTCAACGGAAGACTTAACTCATCACATACACATTTATGAAGTAACTAGAATGTTAAAAAGGAACATTCAACTAGCCTTTAAGGCAAACTCAAGTCTTTAACATATGAAATGAAAAGTAAAGACAACTGAATTAACTAACTGACTGTCTGACTGTCTGTCTGTCTATGAAGCCTCTAAATAACTGAGATGGATGTCGGGACAAGACCTATGACATCCTAACAACTGATATAATTGAAAGGTAATGAAATCCTCTGGAAGCAAAGAGGCTCACCATAGCTAACTCGAACTCTCGGATGTATCAACGAAGCTCCTATTAATGATCCTGAATACCTGTGTCTGCATCATGAGAAGATGCAGGCCAAATGGCTCAGTACGTGGAATGTACGAGCATGTAAAGGGAATTCTAAAGCATAACATAAGCTTGAAAAGAATCTGAAAGAAACTGAAGAACTTACCTGGCTCAACTCAACTCAACATAACTGAACTCATTTCAATATAAAGCAGTTTAAAACAAGTGCAATATAAAGAAAAGGAAAACTGTTTAAAACATGATGTCAACTCATAAATCATAAATTCATGAAAGACATAATATGCTCCCTCTCAAAATCTACTTGTGCAATGCATGAATGAAGTCCCATACCCCCATTCATACTAAGCAGAACCTCTTGAGGAACCATGCAATTACTGCTGTGGGAGTTTTTCTAACCGATAACCACCACTATAAGTTTAATTGGTGATACAACACTTTACCTCCGCAGCCAAGGTTGTCCTATACACTGCCAAAGATATAGGACCTAACTGACTTAGTGGATCCACTAATCTATGCGAAAAGGGTTCATCTAAAAAGTATGACCCCTTTATACCCATGATGGCTACATGGTTTTCATGGAGACTTGAGTTAATATGAACTCGCATCCCTACAGCGGTGCTCAATAATACTCCAAAAATATACTTAGCTCATGTGTTTAAAAAAACAGAACTATTTCTCTGATTTGAGATAATTACTCAAAACTTAGCTTAAAAGCTCTCTTGGAATTAGTTTCCTTTCTTGCTCAAAACTCTTTTGGAAATCTCAATTTCCTTTCATCTTAAATGTGAAAACATTTACTCTTGGGAATACTTAGTTCCCATATATCATTTTAAAGAAAATGAACTTTACTCTTACTCTTTACTCAACTTCAAAGCTTAAGTCTTAAAACAAAGTTGAAACATTTGTAAAAGACTTCTTAAAATATGGTTCATGCCAAATGATGGACATAAACGACTCAATGCAAGGTTTTCAATAACCATAGATAGAACTCAAGAACTTCAATGATACTACTCATCTCAAGATTTTTCGACTTATAGTGTTCATGCGGAATTATGAGCATGAAATATTCAACTCAAGTACTCAAAGATGCTTCTCAAAAGGGATTAGGAACTCAACACTTAAAGGCTTAGAACTTGAAGATACCACTTCTCTGAAAGATGCTCAACTTACAAAGTTCATGCGAAATTATGGGCATGAAACAACTCGACTAGATGGTCTACATAACTATATGGAACTCATGTATAAGACTCTTCTTATTCTCTGACTTACTTCCTCAAAACTTAGTTCAAATCGAAAGTTGATCTCAAAGAATTCACAATTGAACTCAAAGGCTCTCTTGAACTCTACTTTCAACTCTCTCTTGAATGTGAATTATGAATTCAAGAGTTATGGTTCATGATATGAAAGATCTAATGATGACAAAATAGACTCATGAATACATTCTCGTCACTCTCATGCTCACTTACTTGAGTCTTGAAACAAGTTACGAGATTTTGTAGAAGATTCCACAAAAGGACTCAAAGGGACTCTCTCAAAATGATCGAAGTAACTCTCAAGACTTAACTCTTAACTTTACCTTGAATTTGAATTATGAATTCAAGGTTATGATCATGTTATGAATGATTTCTAGGTGTTTGGAAGTATTTTAAAGTGATTAGAATCAAAGGGAGTGAAGGTACACTTAAAAAGGACTCAAATGGGACAACCGACGGAAAAAGAGTGGGGGCAGGCGACCCTGGCGCGTTCCGGGTGCCGGGCGCCAGCCAGCCCCTAACTTCAGAGACTGCATATGGGCGCACTGCAGACGCGCTGCCCCAGCCCCTTGGGCACATCTGGGGCGCGCCGCGCCTGCCTCTCCCCATGCAAAGTTTCGACGAATTTCGTCTCTCGTTTTCTGACCCTAAATCATTTTTAATTGATTTCTTTTCTCATGTTTTCCTTAGATTCAATCTCCCAACCTAAGTACACACTAATCCACTCAAAACAATCACTTTAATCTCAAGATATCAATAAAACCCCAACAAAACAAGATTTAGAATGAGCTTCAAGAACACCTATCAAGAACTTAAATCCTTCAACTTTTTGAGAATGAAACTTCGCTGAAAATAATATGTTTGACGTGTGGGTGAACAAACCCAACACTATGGAAGTTTACATACCTCTTAGAGATCAAACCCATGGCGACAATCCGCAACAACTCTCAAGAACGTTGATGAACGCTTCATCCTTTCTCTTTTCTCCTTTTCTCTCTTCTTCTTTTCTCTTCTTGAACTCTCAACTAAAACCCTTGGCGTAAACTAGGATTATAAAACTGAACCTAATCAGATTATACCCCTAAAATATTACTAAAACCGAATTAAATCTGATTGGGTAAGGAAAAGACCAAAATACCCCTCTAAAACCCGGTTTGACTTTCCTTAACTGGACAGCCTAGCTTCAAATGGCCATATCTCACTCATCCGACCTCGAAACTTAGCAAACTCAGTGGCGTTGGAAAGATAATTCAAAGGTATTTTCTACGGTATCTGGTATCACACCTAACTCATCTTGAGATGGAAGTTATGGTCGTTTGAAGTCGACCCAAAACTCATACTTAATCATAACTTGCAAAATTTCAGATTTTGCTATTTCCAATTTAATTCTTTTTCGAACTCAAGGTGCTACATCTAGTGAACTGAACACTTAAGAAATTTTAATTCTTCGGTAAAATCCTACTCACAACGAAGGATGGTTCAAGTCTTAGCTCAAAAAATTTCTGGGGTGTTACAGAAGAAGACTCAAACCAGTCTCCCAAAACCTTTGATTAAGGATGAAAGAGTACTTACCGCTCTACTACCATCCTCGTACTTTTAGGCAGTGTATCAAGGTCCACACTTATATTTTGTTTTCTCATTCGATAATGTTCGATATTTGTATTGCGATATAATTAAACTTGAATTTGTGTCGAAAAAATCATATCGAAAATAGGTGTTTGATATCTATAATAGGATACAATTAAATTTGAATTTACGCAAAAAAAAAAAAACTTTATATTAAGGGACGACTCTTAAAAATAAAATACGATTTTGTGCTTAGAGGAGGTGATTGATTCGATTCTTCACGACTATATATACATGATTCTTGGTTTAAATTTACTATCCAAACAATCTCTTCTGGTTAGAAATAAAATTTATATCTAACAAGATATGAGCTCTTTACAAATACAGAACATTACATGTGAGATATTATGATGTAAGCATATAAACTTGTGCCCGCTAAAAAAAGTTATTTATGTTTCTGTATGAGTTACCAAAATATACCAAACAGGATCAATCAATATATCTTCTTGCGTTCACAAATAAATTCTACTATTTGACCAAAAAAAAAACAAATGTTTTCCACATGACCAACAAATATAGGGAATCTCTACCAATTTAAGATAATCTTATTTAAATGAGTTTTATGCATGGATTGTGTAAAAAAATAGATTCTTTAGGTAGATAGAATAATGATTTGAACTTTATGAATTCGGATTAAATTTTCAAAATGATAATATAAGGGGGTTAATAATTGAATCCTATAAATTGTATTTTTTTACATATTTTAATATAAATAGAGAATTTGACCATCGATTCGGCGAAACTACATGCATCGACTTCTAGTTTATTCCTAAGGCTTATTCCTCCTTTATGGGTAGTAATTCTCAAGGTTTAATATCATGTTTATGACACCCTTTGGTCAGGGCCGTCTTAACCCCTAGGCCACTAAAGTCATCACTTGGGGCCCCATATTTTTGGGGGGCCCATTTTTAAAATAACTTATATATGTTGTTTTTAAATAAATAAATAAATATATGTATTATGAGTGCTATAATTTCTACTAAAGAAATTGCATATGACATGAATATAAATCTGATTTTCGTAAGAAACAATTTGATGAAAATATAGATAACGAAATCACTAAGTCCCTTGAAGAATCTTTAGAGTTGATTACTTTATAGACATAGAGTAGATCAAACTATTTTTTCACTTCAAAATAGATTTGAACCAATTGAAGAATATAGAATTATTTTTGATTTCATATTTAGTGGTAAAATATTGAGATTACTAGATGGTGATTTTTTTAGAAAAATATTGTCTTAACCTTGAACTTTATTTAACACATAATAGTTATTTTGATATTGACGGTTTATTTATTTTTTGAATTAAAAGTGTTAAAGAGAAATAATACAAGTAGAAGATAATGACGTAATGAAAATACTCAATCAAATAAAAAGACTTGATTCTTTTTCAAATACACTTATTGTTTATAAGATAATGTTAACAGTTCCTGTAACCGTTGCCTCAACCGATTTTTTTTTTCTAAATTAAAATTGATTAAATCTTCTTTAAGATCAACAATGTCTCAAAGATAGATTGAATGAATTAGCTATATTATCATTTGAAAGGAATTATTAAAACAAATTGATCAGTACTTAATGACTTTGCATATAAAATTGCTAGAAAAGTAGATTTTAAATAAAAGTACATATGATGAAAAAAGATAAATTAGCTAGGGCCCCTCTCTTAAGTTTCGCTTTAGGCCCCCAATGTTGTTGAGTCGGCCCTGCCTTTGGTATTCCTCAATGTAATCCTATAAATAGTGGCATTGAAAATGATGTTGAGCAGTGGTGGAGCTATAATTTTGTCTAAGAGATGTCAAAATATAAAGAAATAAAATCGTGTAGAAGTCAAGGAGTGTCAATATTTAATATGTATACATAAAAAAAATAATTTATTCTAACTACACAATGTAATTTTCTAGCGAAGGGATATCGGTCAACGATACTGAACTACATGTGGCTCTGCCACTGATATTGAATACACTTGAAAAAAAGAAAATTATTTTATATTGTTCCTTTTGTCTTATACTCTTCTTGTCTTCATCTTTATATTGATCTTTATTCTTAAGTTTTACAACACGTAAACTCTTCTTGAATTTTAATCAATAAAAAGAATATAAAATAACAAAAAGAATGAGAGGTTGTTAGGATGTCATACAAAGTATGTATGAAACTTTTTAGAACAATATGTTTGATTGGAGAATGATCTCATAAAATTAATTAGTGTTCTTTTTCTTGTAATTAGAGTTATAAATGCTACTTTTTTATTTTAGGGTTAATTGTTTGCTTCCACTCTTTGCTTTTATTACCCTTGACTTGAGGTAAATTAATGACCTAAACATTAGGTAAAGAGTTATAATCAAACTATATTAATTGTTGGATCAAGTGATGCCTCTTCCAACCTTTTTTTTTTTTTTT